>NC_057800.1:430862900-431162900 GCF_018294505.1 Triticum aestivum
ACACTCACTTAGCTGGTACATGATTTCCTAGGATGTTCACTTGTTTCTCCACCTTAAGCTATCCATGGGTCTACCCAGCTCCTCCTACCTCTTACAAACAGTCAAAAGACATGGCTCTTACGTACACAATCTCAAACTGCAGCATGAGCTCACACCACCGAGAACACACGGACTCAAATCCAAGCGAAAATGGTTTAATTGCCAATCACATAGATACCATCTCTTGCTTCCAGATTTAAAAGCCTATATAACCTTACATTTGGCAAAAATGTCAATGTTCATAAGTTGTTCACTCTCAAGGGACATGTCTCCAATCTCGTAGATGCTTGCGGGGGGAAATTGGCTGTGCAATGGCAAGATCTGCTGGATGTTTGCCACTCCACCACATTGACTGATGAAGGTGTGGATGCTAGGGGAAAAAGGGTTCAGTGTTATATCTATATACTAGCAAGATGCCCGTGCCGGAACATCAAGATGCATTTGTATGAGTAGTTTATCTTGTGAGAGAAAAGGATGAACGAGGAAAAGCCTTATTTGCAAATGTGGATAGGGGTGTGGGTATCTTTTTGCAAAATTGCCATAGTTTCCTTCCTATCCGTCAGATATAAATCGGACGGCCTATATTGTAGGATGGCAGGCACACCATCATCACCAACTCTGTTTTTTATAAGAGTAGAGATACACTTCCTAAAGGATGTTTGCCATGAGAAAGTTTTTAGACAATTGTGGTGCTTGAAACTCCCTTTAAAAGTGAATGGGAAGAATTTTAACTAGAGACAACCCCTTAGGGAAAGGAATGGATCATCATCGCTCTGCTCTTTTTGCGTAATAGTTGAAAGCATTGACCATCTCCTCTTCAGTTGCCCTGGCCACATCTGTATGGAGCATTGTTCAAATGTGCTTTTTCTTCACCTACACCTCACAGTGGAGTTGGGTAGGTAGGGGAACGGCTTAAAGAAAGCAGGGTGGGAACATGATATAGCTAAACTGTGTTTAGCTGCAATGTTTTGGACACTGTGGAAACCACAAACACTGCTTGTTTTGAAAACAAGCTACCTTCTGACCCCAGTGGGGTTATTTACCACATTTGCTATTGGCTTGACTAATGGGGTTATTTATCAAAAAAAAAACATAGTACCATGGACTTGGTAATAATATGATGGAGCACAAATGAAGCTTGTGGGGCTTGGACTAATGATGCTCTATGTTCATCCCAAAATCCTAACTGATGGAGAAGGATGGGCAATATATTTCAACACTCCCTCTCACGTCTAGGCTACTCCAGGCCTTAGATGCGGGATTGATATTTTATTGGCCCTGATACCATACTAAATTAATGCTCCGGCCAGTTCCTACAAATGTCTGAACTGATGGAGAAGGGTGTGCAATATATTTCAACAACTCTGGGTTGTACATTTACATATCTTTTTAACTAATTTTTCAACAAATAATATCAGGATTTACGGTGTCCTACACTTTATTAGCCTCTTACTCCACAAGTCTGACTCCCTAGCAACTTCTACAACAAGCATGGAGACCAATTTGATGGCCACAAAAGCTGTGGTTTGCCACACTTGTGGCGTGAGCAAAATCGTGGTAGTCTGTGGAGGGCAGCGAAACATGCCCTAAATATCTTAGCAGCAAGGACATGCAGCCGTGCACAGAATGTAAAGGAACTTACGTGGGAGCAAGTTTGCCAAGACTGCGTAGCTTATTTCCAGCATCATCGGTAATATTTCCAGAAATCTCAATGGAATATGATTTGCCAGAGATACGTGGAAGTCCTCTTCCTACAAGCAAATCTAAATCTCTCTGATGAAGTTCTCTGCCATTGACAATGACATCAGTGTCTCCACCAGCACAATTTCTGGGCATTGGATAATTGAATTCTCTTATATATGGCTGCAAAGTAGAAACCATGAGAACACAATTTTATGAAAGCACCCTTGGTTATAAAGAAGAACAGGATCTAGATCTTACAGGAATAATGCCAATACATTCTCTACCCATGATGCCCCAAAATCCAGCACGGCAGTCATACCTGCACCACGAACACAACAAACAGAACTGTTAATGTTGACTTAAAAGAAATCCCCCTGAACCAATAGAAGTTCATCATAGAGCGGCATGTATCAAACTAATTAGCTAGATAATACTAGGCCAGATTATCTAATTGATGGCTCTCTAGTATCCGTTACAAAATAAAAGCCCCAAGCCAAGTGAAAAATGAATAATATGAGGGGGAAATGGAGGTAAAAATCGACCACAAATCCAACAATAAACAGCATTTATGTTCATGCAAGTTGAAAGGTAAGAAGTTCAGTAATTGGCGTGATGATAATCATAACAGTAACAATTTGAATTCTATATGTGTGCAAAAGAAACATACTAGTTACCACCATGATTACCTAACTAAAGATATGAAACGTTAAACTTATCAGCCATTATTTCAGTTTCTTATGAAGAAATTAACAGATGATGGGGAGGAGGTACGAGTAAAAATACTTTATCCTTAGTGTTGTTGTGAATGATTGCATCTCACATCAAGCACTATTTAAAAAAAATGCTTGGTTAAAACTTAAGAGGAATGCTTTTTTGCAGCACTGCTATGACATTGCAATTTGCAAGGCCTTCACTTTCTCATTGCTCACCACAATCAATAGTGGGTTTCAGAATAGCTGTGAAGTGCAATCTGTATGAGATGTGTGTGTTGAGCCAAAAGTTATTGAGCCTCAACCATCAGCACGCCCATGAATTTGGTTTCTAGCTATCAGATATGATATGCCGAAAATAGTTTATTGTTTAGAAAAAAGACGGGGCACGTCTGCACACGGAGCTAAAAGCAAAAAATATGAGTCATGGAAGAGAATTCCATAGAGATCTGGTAGCCTTCTAGAACACATACTCATAATAGTCACCAGAGCATTTTCTGCTTTACCATCTAGAAAAAGGGCAGCCCCAGTGCATGTAGCTCCCGCTTGCGCAGGGTCTGGGGAAGGGTCCGACCACCTTGGGTCTATTGTACGCAGCCTTTCCCTACATTTCTGTAAGAGGCTGTTTCCAGGACTTGAACCCGTGACCTCATGGTCACAAGGCAGCAGCTTTACCACTGCGCCAAGGCTCCCCTTCTGAAAAATAATTATGGCTTGTCTATCATAATTTCACTAAGCCAGGTTACTGCTATAAGACAAGCATTTGTTTGTCCTTATCAAAGTGAAAAATGAACAAAGTAAACCAGTCTGCACAGTGCAAACTAGTACAAGTGCAGCAGACTGTTCAAAAATTTAATTGCTGCTGGCGCTACAGAAATTACTTACCAGTATGAGCCAGGTTCAACAGGACCAGCTTTCTTTTCTGCCTTCTTAAGAGCTCTTTCCGAGATTGGATGGCCATTGATTGAAATTTTAACACTATCCATGGACTGGTTAAATAAAGAAAGGTCCTTGAACCCCTTCTTCAAGAAACCAGCAAAAAATGATGAATCCCCACTCTTACCAGTTGAGGATTGATCTTCATCTAAACCAGCCTCAGAAGAACCACGAGAAAAACCAGAATTTGTGCGCCCATTAACTGATGACCCACTCTCCGTTAGGGCATTGGCATCCTCAGCACATGGCTCATGCAATTTTCCATTATCTCGTTCCATTAGGTTTTCTTCATATCTCTCACTTGTGCTTGTACCTTCAAATTCAATGGCAGTGTTGGCATGTTCGACGGCACTGTTGCTGTCTGCTGTGTTGTTTTTGTCAAACTCATTACTTGTGTTCTCAACTTTCAGACCGCTTGTTTCATCTTCTTTGCTGTTGTGGTCATATTTCTTGCGTGTACCTTCACTTTCAGGACTGATTGTGACATCGGTTTTGCTTGTCCACCCATGCTTTTCATTTCCATTCTCAAGACTATCAGGGTCAGATTTTGTACTATTCTGCCCATGCATTTTGCTAACATCTTCAAGGCTAGAACAGTGATCTTCCTTGTTCTTTTGATCATGCTTTCTGCACATGCTTTCCTCTACAAATTCAGCTTCATTGACCTTTTGTTCACTTCCCATGCTGACACTCTCATCATCATTAACAATGTATTCTCCTTTGCAATTTAGGTCAGATTCATTATCCATACCTAAGTCCTCTGAACTATTGTGTTTTTCTTGGCTGCACAGTGGATCAACAAGTTTGTCCTCTAAAATTGGGGAACACGGGCTGACTGGACCATCTATGGAATGTTCCTCCTGACAATCTGCATCTCTTTCACATAATATATCCTTTGGGCTTTCAATATCTCCAGACCTGCCTGGAGACAGAGAGATACCATCGGCTTTCGACTGAATGCTCCTGTTTGAGCCACATTCTTTGTCAGTCCTTTCATGACTAATGGTGGAAGAAACTGAATTATCATCACCAAAATCTATGTTGATTTGCATGCTGCTGTGCTCATTCAAATTATAAAACGCAGAAGTGACATCATCATGATGCTGATGCTCAAAATCTCGCCTCATTCGATCATGTGAGCTTTGCTCAGTTTTGGACAAGCTGAAGGGCGGTGAGGATGTGTAGGGAATAGTCTTTCCTTTCACGCGCTTCACACTGATTATCTCAGAGCAAGACCCACACTGTAGCCTGTTTTGTTTCCACCCCATGCATTTTTCCATTGGCACCTGCAAGAGATTATAACAAGAACTGCAAACAACAAATGGCGCAGCGCCATGCATTGGCCGGCAGAGATGTTCTGCCTTCTTCCTAAAATACTCAGCCCTTTTCTTTGACACCGAGCGATGCGAGTAAAGCGATGATGCCACAGACCTTTGGTCATAATCTGATGAAATAGATGGTGACCTTTCAAACCGGTAGCATTCATGCTGCCCAGCGAAGTATCTGGCCATTGGTATGTGCTCTTCTTGTGGCGCAGGCCTCTGTCCATGCAGATAATGCGGGCTAGCACACGCATACTGATGGTAATTCCCATGTCCAATCCCACCGTTCTCCCACTGCCTCCCTGGGTACTGGCGATACCGCCCACTTGACTGCCTCGCGTACCTCTCCCCATGATCAGAGTGCTGCGGCTCACATGGGCTCAACGGCAAGCCATGCCCATACCGGGCACCATAGCGTGGGCGGTGATACCCGGGTAGAGGTACCGGCTCGGGAAGGTCAGGGAGCAAGGAGGGCGGTCGGCGGCCCGCCCGACGGTGCTCCCGTGGCTGCTCGGCGACCTGGCAGGACCGCGTGATTTGGTCCCTCAGCTCGTCCAGCTTGCGCAGAAGCTCCACGGGGTCCTGCTTGAGCACGCCCCAGTCGACGGCCCTCTGGTCGCTGCATTGCGCGCGCTCCTGGAGCCCAATCCTCCGCCTGTACTTAATCTCCTTCAGATCGCCCATGGCGCCTCCCTCCCGTAGGCGTTCCGTCTCCTAGTTTCCTCGCCTGGCCGAGAGCGTCCAATCTGCGGGAAGGGATTAGAGCAGTGGATGAATAACAGATCAGCGCGGCGGATCCGACGAGCGGCGGGAAATGGGTTAAGTAAGATCCGCCACGGGCTCGGTGTGTCGGGAGGCCCGTCGGCGATTACCTTCGAAGAGAGCTCGTGGCGGCGAGGCTACGGCGCGGGGGGCGTGGCGGCGCCGCCGGGCCGACATTAGGGTTTGGCTGGGCAGCAGGAGGAGTCCGCCATGAGAGAGAATGGGGGCGGTACTTGAGTGGCAAGTGCGAGCGGTAACGGAGACGACAAGGGAAAAGAGGAGTAGTGCTTGGTTATATTTGAGCGGGCTCCGGAGGTGTCCGGAGGGACCGTTTTGCGATATCGAGATTCCTCGAGGGGCTCGAGCGCGGTGGGCGGTGGGGTAGCGTATGGATGCGGTCCTTCTGGCTGCGCCGCTGACGCAGGGGGTCAAAGAGCTGGGCCCACGTGGCGGCGAGCGGCCTGGGTGGGTACAGCTGGTGGGAACCGGGCGTGTGGGTGAGGCCTTCCCTTTCTAAAAAAAGCATTTTCCCTCTTGTCTTGTGGCCAGCACTAGAGATGCTGCTTAACCAAGTAATTAATCACGTGCTCGCCGTGCAAATCTAATGCAGCTAGTCCTAATGGTCTTTCTCATAATACACCAAACATTGCGACAAAAGAATATATATTTTTGCCAACGGAACATACGTTCCGCAATTTATCCGAAATTTGCCAAAAGCAAAGGTTACTCTCGTCTTATAATAAACATGCGTACGCCGAGGGCACTCAGCTCTTTAGGCTGGTCACAATGGAGAGGAACTTAGGAGTAACATCACACACTCCAATACAATTTTGCTTATGTGTCACATATTTAATGAAGAGAGAGGTGCTTGTGGTAACTAGCTAAGTTACCGGAACATCACACACTCCAAGAAACAATGAGTCTATAACCTAATAAATACATTGTTGCATGACACTACATAGATGTTCTTACCCACTATGAAGGTAGTAACATAGTCTAGGAAAGTGTGTAAGTTACTAGACTATGTTTGTGACCAGCCTTATTATCATTGCCCTTTTTACGTGCCGTTGCTTCTAGAAGTTTGATCCTGATTCAAGCTGTCATCCTCTCTCTCGGGTCTCGGCTAACGAAAGCATCTGGGGACCGGAAATTTCCCGTGTTGCCTTCGATGCGAGATGCTGCGGCCGTGGTTGGATCCACGCACTCCAAAGCAGCAGCCGTGTAGCTTTCGGGGCAGGAACAATCGGCAGGACGAGAAAAAGGGAGAAGCAAGCAAAGCAAGAATAGTACATACAGAGACGGCTCCGCGTAAAGGAGGCCTACTTTGTTGAAACATTTTGCCCAAACGCCTCGAGCGAGCACCACAAGTTTCCCCGAATTGGTGAAAGTATCTTTAAAGATACGAGTAGGAAACATGGAAAAGAAACCTATGGTTGGCTGCTACTGCATTTTGATCTGTCTTGGCCTGGCCTGGCCGAACGTCACGGCATTTATGCCCCAAAGTAAGTAAAAACAAGTGTAGGGGTAGCGGTAATTTCTAAAGAGAATCTGGGTATAGAACCTGCCGACCCAGAGAAAGTCACGTGGCATGTGATGTGATCAAGCGAGCGAAGGCCCATCCAAAACCTCCCTTGGTAGGCAAGGAAGCAAAGAAAGGTCTCCAGTCCAGATGTCGCACACCAACACGCGGCTTTCGGTCCTCTACCCAAAGGCGGAAACGTCGAGCAAAGCACGCACACGCACACGCACCGCAGCACTGCACGGACGGGTAACAGATAAAGTTGGTGATGATGGCATGGTATTCTCCCTCGCTGTCTTTTTCCGACGGTCTCGCGGAGTCAATACTTGACCTGACGGTAGATGCTCTGCTCTCCTACCACGTACGTGCTCACCTAGACATTCTTGGAGGAGGGCCGACGTGTGCTCCTTTTCCGTGGCAGATTAGCCTCGGCCATCTACTCGGGTTTGATCTGCTTTTCTCCGCTGGCGCAACGACAAATCAACTGGTGGTAGCAGTAAGCAGGAACGGGCCGTGGGAAAGGAAACGGGCGCTGAGGTCCAACCAAAATTTTAGCAGACGGCACTGGTGCCGCATGTGGGTTTGCCTGTGATTGTCAAGTATGGCTGCACGCTTCTGTCTCTGCGCTCTGCTGTGCTGTGCGCTGAAAAGACCTCCCGTCTCAGGTCAGCAGATCTTGGGCGGCGGCTTTGTTTCAAACTTCAAGTCCACCCTCCAACGCGTTTGCTTCGAGTATTCGTCGACGTTGCTACGGGTCCGTCGTTTCGTTACAGGTTAGACCATCTACAACCCACAAGACAAATATGACCTCACAAACGTCAGTAACCTGTCAGAGCAACTCCGACGGGCCGACCCAAATGGACGTCGTTTTTGTTCGTTTTTTGTCCGTTTGGGTCGGCCGCCCGCCCGCCGTCCGCCCTTTTTTAGTTTTGGGTCGGCAGTGCGTTCAACGAGCCGACACATTTTCATGACCGCACGCATTTAACATCGTGTCGTCGCCCTGATTTTGATGCTCCAGCATGCGGGAAAGGTTCGCGCGCGCTGGTTTTGGCGCTCCAGCATGCGGGAAAGGTTCGCGTGTGCTGGTCCCACATGACAAATATAACCTCACAAACGTCAATAACCTGTCAGAGCAACTCCAACGGGCCGACCCAAACAGACGTCGTTTTTGTCCATTTTTTGTCCGTTTGGGTCGGCCGCCCGCCCGCCGTCCGCGCTCTTTTAGTTTTGGGTCGGCAGTGCGTTCAACGAGCCGACACATTTTCATGACCGCACGCGTTTACCATCATGCCGTCGCCCTGATTTTGATGCTCCAGCATGCGGGAAAGGTTCGCGCGCGCTGGTTTTGGCGCTCCAGCGCGCAGGAAAGGTTCGCGCGCGTGCCACGGCCGACGCTCGGTATAAAAGAAGGCGCTCTCTCCACACTCTGTCGGCCGCCCACTCTCGTCGCCTCTGCGCCACCATGTCGATCCGCCGCCTACGCGCTTCGGATTTTCGCGGAGTCCGCAAGCGCCGCTCCGGCGCCTTCTCCGTCGAGATCTGGTTTCGCGAGAAACGCCTCGCCCTCGGCACCTTCGACACCGCAGAGGAGGCGGCCCGCGCGCACGACGCGACGGCGTGGCGCCTCCTGAGGCCTCGTCGGGATATGAATTTTCCGAACGTGTCGAGCCAACGGGCGCAGGATCTGGCGCCTCTCCCGCGGCTTTTCACCGACGAGGATCGTCGTGTCCACCGGAGGCGGCATCGTCGCCTCGCCATCGCAGAGAAGGACGTGGAAGGCTTAGTGTTGTGGCTTGGAGGCTACCCGCAGGACATCGTCGACGAGCGCTAGTTCTACAAGCAATTGAGATCGGAGAGGGACGCGAGGAGAAGGGAGAGAGCCGCCTATGGGAGGACAAGCGTTCGCGGAAGCAGGCAGCTCAATTGAAATTGAAGCTACGAGAAACGGCGGGTTGGGACTTTGAAGACGAGGCGTATGCTGACGCCTACATTCAAACATCAGAGGAGGACATTACCGAGTCGGAGTCAGAAATCGACGAGTAGTGGTCTTTTCTTTTTATCTGTGTACGCTAGAATTATCTATGTATCCATTTTTATCTGAAAAAATGGCCGGCGGCATCGGCGACTTAGCAGGCGGGCGAGGGTGTGAATCCAATGTGCCACCGACCAGCGGGCCCGGTGAGGAAAGAGGGCGAGCGCGCGCGTCCATCTCGTGTCCGCGCCGACGCAAATCCGGCTCAAAAATGGGCCTGGTATGGGTCGCCCGCGGACGAAAAACGGACGCGCGTCCATTTGGATCGGCGCGTTGGGCCGTCACTTTTGTCTGCGCCGACCCAAACGGACACGGGCGGACGAAATGGGTCGCCCCATTGGAGTTGCTCTCACACCTCAAATTAACACAACTGCATCGGACATCTCATACTAAATTTTAAAATTCATGCAAAAGCATGCAAAGGAAACAACCTACGTGCTACATAGATCATCTAAGCTATTTCTCGTTGGAGATGTCGACTATCTCCGTGCCCGACTCCGGATACATGGGTGGCAGCTGCAGCTCCGGCACCTCTGGCTACTCCGCTCCGACCTCCTTCTTCTCCTTTATCTTTGCGTCGAGTTTGGTGAAGAGCGCGTCGGTCGCCGTCCGCTTCTGTCGGAGGAACTGTCGGTTGGCCTCCACATAGGCCTCATTCTGGATGGAGTCCAGGATGGCTTGCTGATTTGCCATCTCCGCGGCTTGGGCGACGATAAACTTCGCCTCCGCCTCTGCCTCCTCCGTGTCCAACCCCGGAGCAGGCTGCTCCGCCTCGTCCTCCTCCAGATCCGCCACCTCCATCGGCTCCGGCAGCTGCTCTCCCTCCTCCTCCGGCTCCGGCTAATTCAAAGGCAGGCGGCACAACTAGCCTGGATCTCCTCCGTGATCTGCCTCCGGCGCTCCGGCGTGAGCATAGCGTACATGGTGATCTTCTGCCGAACCATGGAGATGCCGGGGAGCATGGGAGGGCGGGGGAGAGGAGGCGGATGGGCTCAGGTTGCGGCGCATAGAGGGGGGAGGTGGATGGGCTAAGGTTAGGGGACGTTGGCCGGCTTAAATAGATGGATTTGGCCTCGGGTCGGCGCCACGCGGCGTTCACATCGCGGCGATGGAGGAGGCGTCCGTCGAACCGCTAGGCTTCCTGGCAATTACGCGTGAGACCCCATCGTTAGTCCTACGTGGCGGATGCGTCCGGACACCCTCATATCCTCCCCATATTTGGGTTGGATATGAGGGGTGCTGGTCAGTCCGGGCGTTTGTAGCCCATTTGAGGCGTTCGTTTGGGTCAGATTTTCGTGACCGGTCAGTGACTGGGCGGGCCACCTGGGCGTTTGAGGCCGGTTTGTGGCACCTGGTTGTAGATGCTCTTAGGCCCCATCCGGTCCGAATGTGTCCGTTTACACCCAAACAGACAGACAACACTGCCCAACGTGCGACCGCATCCGCAAATAATGTCCATTTCTGGTCCGTCTCGATCCATATTGGGCGCAATTTTGATCGGTCTTTGCGATCAAACGGACACCGAACGGACGTGCACACGTCCTCTCGCCGTCCGCCTTGGGCCCGTGTGTCGGCCATAGTTGCCTCCCACCGACCCCATTTAATTCACACGCGTGGACAGGCCCACCGATCAGCCATCCAACCGCCCCGGCCGCATCCTTTTTTATGGCAAAGCCATGGACTGGGAAGTCCACTTCCCCACACTATCACTGTACCATTGCTCCCTCCATGCCCGACACCGAACCCTACCCACGCCACCCCACCTCACTCATCGTTGGCCGTCACTTTGGGCTTCTGGAAGTAGGTGCCGGGCAAGAAGGGCAAGCACGACCATGAGGCAAGCTCATCTTCCACCTCACCGGGAAGCGCGACCACCCACTCCACCTCGCCGGTGGCATTCTCGATCTCCCCTCCTGCGGCTCTGGCCTACTTTCGAGTGTACGTCAAGGTGGACGTCTGGTGCCGATACTGGCAAACATGCACCCCGTTGTCGTGGTGCGATGCCCACCTCCTCAATGGGTGGCATTTGAGCCTGGATCAGGTGTCGATCCCCCTTTCCCTGTGCCGGCGAGCGGCCATGCCCTCCTGTAGGAGATCAACCACCGGCGTACCCACATCCCGCTCCAGTACCTCGCCGACCGGTGCTATGACGTCGACTCACCGGTCTGTGGCACTTGGTTCCAGGACAAGCACAACATGCGCCGGCAAAACTTCTTTGTTGTCCATGATCGTAGCCCGACCCGCGCGTCGCGTGTGCATGAGTCAAGCCCACCTAGAGTGTGCAGCCTCACGCCGACGCCCTATCCCTCCTCGTCGTCGCCGCCACTATCAACTTCCACCATGACAGGGAGGAGCGGCTGGTGCGGGTCGTCATGGAGGACTCCGAGAGGGAGTACAAGCGGAGCCAGGAGGCGCAGTCGATGGATTAAAACAAACTGGAAGGGTCAACATCGGCTGAGCAGGCGGCATGCGATGAATGTTCCGGGTAATTTTATAGATCTTATATGTTGTGACCGAGGTGTTGTAACAACCCCAGCCAAATTTGCGGCGCATGATGTGTGGCCATGATCCATATCATTACTGCAAAAAATAATCTAAAAGCTAGGGGGAAACTTAATAAAGGACGCAATATGTAGTCGAACTTTTCTTGTAAAAACCCTATCTAGTTCTAATGACTGATTGGAAATAAAAGAGAAGTTGTAAATTGGCTAGCCATAGAAACGATGCAGTAGGGCATCATTCTAGGGGTTTGGCTCCAGGCGGTTGTCCTTGGCATCTCGGATCCAGTACGCTCCTCCAATAAGCACATTGTCGATGATGAACGACCCATTCCACTGTGCAGACAATTTATGTTGACCGGGTTTATCTAGGTAGCATCGTAAGACCAGGTAGCCGATGTTCAACAACTTCACCCTGACCTCGCGTTGCTGGTATCATCGTACCCGTTGTTGGTAGTGAAGGAAATATGCCCTAGAGGCAATAATAAAGTTATTATTTATTTCCTTATATCATGATAAATGTTTATCATTCATGCTAGAATTGTATTATCCGGAAACATAATACTTGTGTGAATACATAGATAAACTAAACGTCACTAGTATGCCTCTACTTGACTAGCTCGTTAATCGAAGATGGTTATGTTTCCTAACCATAGACATGTGTTGTCATTTGATTAACAGGATCACATCATTAGGAGAATGATGTGATTGACATGACCCATTCCATTAGCTTAGCACCCGATCGTTTAGTATGTTGCTATTGCTTTCTTCATGACTTATACATGTTCCTGTGACTATGAGATTATGCAACTCTCGTGAGCCGGAAGAACACTTTGTGTGCTACCAAACGTCACAACGTAACTAGGTGATTATAAAGGAGCTCTACAGGTGTCTCCAAAGGTATATGTTGGGTTGGCGTATTTCGAGATTAGGATTTGTCACTCCGATTGTCGGAGAGGTATCTCTGGGCCCTCTCGGTAATGCACATCACTTAAGCCTTGCAAGCATTGCAACTAATGAGTTAGTTGCAGGATGATGTATTACGGAATGAGTAAAGAGACTTGCCGGTAACGATATTGAACTAGGTATTGAGATACCGACGATCGAATCTCGGGCAAGTAACATACCGATGACAAAGGGAACAACGTATGTTGTTATGCGGTCTGACCGATAAAGATCTTCGAAGAATATGTGGGAGCCAATATGAGCATCCAGGTTCCGCTATTGTTTATTGACTGGAGACGTGTCTCGGTCATGTCTACATTGTTCTCGAACCCGTAGGGTCCGCACGCTTAAGGTTTCGATGACAGTTATATTATGAGTTTATGAGTTTTGATGTACCGAAGGAGTTCGGAGTCCCGGATGAGATCGGGGACATGACGAGGAGTCTCGAAACGGTCGAGACGTAAAGATCGATATATTGGACGACTATATTCGGACATCGGAAAGGTTCCAAGTGATTCGGGTATTTTTCGGAGTACCGGAGAGTTACGGGAATTCGCTGGGGAGTATATGGGCCTTATTGGGCTTTAGAGGAAAGAGAGAGGAGAGGTTGGGTGCCCCCCAAGGCCTAGTCCGAATTGGACTATGGGGAGGGGCTGCGCCCCCTCCTTCCTTCTCTTCTCCTTTCTCTTGCCTTGACTCCTACTCCTACTACTTGGAAGGGGGGGAATCCTACTCCCGGTGGGAGTAGGACTCCTCCAGGGCGCCCCATAGGGGTCGGACCTCTCCCCCCTCCTCCACTCCTTTATATACGTGGCCAAGGGGCACCCCATAGACACACAAGTTGATCTTCGTGATCGTTCTCTTAGCCGTGTGCGGTGCCCCCTTCCACCATAATCCTCGATAATATTGTAGCGGTGCTTAGGCGAAGCCCTGCGACGGTAGAACATCAAGATTGTCACCACGTCGTCGTGCTGACGGAACTCTTCCCCGACACTTTGCTGGATCGGAGTCCGGGGATCGTCATCGAGCTGAACGTGTGCTAGAACTCGGAGGTGCCGTAGTTTCGGTGCTTGATCGGTCGGGCCGTGAAGACGTACGACTACATCAACCGCGTTGTCATAACGCTTCCGCTGTCGGTCTACAAGGGTACGTAGACAACACTCTCCCCTCTCGTTGCTATGCATCACCATGATCTTGCGTGTGTGTAGGATTTTTTTTGAAATTACTACGTTTCCCAACAGTGGCATCCGAGCCTAGATTTTATGTGTTGATGTTATATGCACGAGTAGAACACAAGTGAGTTGTGAGCGATATAAGTCATACTGCTTACCAGCATGTCATACTTTGGTTCGGCGGTATTGTTGGATGAAGCGGCCCGGACCGACATTATGCGTACGCTTACGCGAGACTGGTTCTACCGACGTGCTTTGCACACATGTGGCTGGCAGGTGTCAGTTTCTCCAACTTTAGTTGAACCGAGTGTGGCTACACCCGGTCCTTGCGAAGGTTAAAACATCACCAACTTGACAAACTATCATTGTGGTTTTTGATGCGTAGGTAAGAACGGTTCTTGCTAAGCCCGTAGCAGCCACGTAAAACTTGCAACAACAAAGTAGAGGACGTCTAACTTGTTTTTGCAGGGCATGTTGTGATGTGATATGGTCAAGCGTGATGAGATATAAGTTGTTGTATGAGATGATCATGTTTTGTTGAAGTTATCGGCAACTGGCAAAATCCTTATGGTTGTCTCTCTATTGCATAAGATGCAAGCGCCCAATAATTGCTTTACTTTATCGCTATGCGATAGCAATAGTTGCAAGAGCAATTGTTGGCGAGACGACCACGTGACGACACATTGATATAGATCAAGATGATGGAGATCATGGTGTCATGCCGGTGATGATAGAGATCATGACAGTACTTTGGAAATGGAAATCAAAGGTGCAAGATGATGATGGCCATATCATGTCACATATTTTGATTGCATATGATGTTTATCTTTTATACATCTTATTTTGCTTAGTTTGACGGTAGCATTTTAAGATGATCTCTCACTAATTATCAAGAAGTGTTCTCCCTGAGTATGCACCGTTGTGAAAGTTCTTCGTGCTGAGACACCACGTGATGATCGGGTGTGATAGGCTCTACGTTCAAATACAATGGGTGCAAAATAGTTGCACATGCAAAACACTCAGGTTAAACTTGACGAGCCTATCATATATAGATATGACCTCGGAACACGGAGACCGAAAGGTCGAACGTGAATCATATAGTAGATATGATCAACATATTGATGTTCACCATTGAAAACTACTCCATCTCACGTGATGATCGGACATGGTTTAGTTGATTTGGATCACGTGATCACTTAGAGGATTAGAGGGATGTCTATCTAAGTGGGAGTTCTTAAGTAATATGATTAATTGAACTTTAATTTATCATGAACTTAGTCCTGGTAGTATTAGCATATCTATGTTGTAGATCAATAGCTCGCGTTTAGCTCCCCTATTTTATTTTTGATATGTTCCTAGAGAAAACTAAGTTGAAAGATGTTAGTAGCAATGATGCGGATTGGATCCGTCATCTGAGGTTTATCCGCATTGCTGCACAGAAAAATTATGTCTTTGATGCACCGCTAGGTGACAAACCTATTGCAGGAGCAGATGCAGATGTTATGAACATTTGGCTAGCTCAATATGATGACTACTTGATAGTTTAGTGCACCATGCTTAAACGGCTTAGAATCGGGACCTCAAAGACGTTGTGAACGTCATGGACCATATGAGATGTTCTAGGAGTTGAAGTTAATATTTCAAGCAAATACCCGAGTTGAGAGATATGAAGTCTCCAACAAGTTCTATAGCTAAAATATGGAGGAGAATAGCTCAAGCAGTGAGCATGTGCTCAGATTGTCTGGGTACTACAATCACTTGAATCAAGTGGGAGTTAATCTTCCAGATAAAATATTGATTGACAGAATTCTCTAGTCACCATCACCAATTTAGTAGAACTTCGTGATGAACTATGATATGCAAGGGATAAACGGAAACGATCCCCAAGCTCTTCATAATGCTGAAATCGACGAAGGTAGAAATCAAGAAAAATATCAAGTGTTGATAGTAGACAAGACCACTAGTTTCAATAAAAGGGCAAAGGGAAAAAGGGGAACTTGAAGAAAAATAGCAAGCAAGTTGCTGCTCAAGTGAAGAAGCCCAAGTCTGGTCCTAAGCCTGAGACTAAGTGCTTCTACTGCAAAGGGACTGGTCACTGGAAGCGGAACTACCCCAAGTGATTGGCGGATAAGAAGGATGGCAAAGTGAACATAAGTATATTTGATATACATGTTATTGATGTGTACTTTACTAGTGTTTATGGCAACCCCTCAGTATTAGATACTAGTTCAGTTGCTAAGATTAGTAACTCGAAACGGGAGTTGCAGAATAAACAGAGACTAGTTAAGGGTGAAGTGACGATGTGTGTTGGAAGTGGTTTCAAGATTGATATGACCATCATCGCACACTCCCTATACTTTCGGGATTAGTGTTGAACCTAAATAAGTGTTATTTAGTGTTTGCATTAAGCATGAATATGATTTGATCATGTTTATTGTAATACGGTTATTCATTTAAGTAAGAGAATAAATTGTTGTTCTGTTTACATGAATAAAACCTTATATGGTTACACACCCAATGAAAATGGTTCATTGGATCTCGATCGTAGTGATACACATATTCATAATATTGAAACCAAAAGATGCAAAGTTAATAATGATAGTGCAACTTATTTGTGGCACTGCCGTTTAGGTCATATTCGTGTAAAGCGCATGAAGAAACTCCAGGCTGATGGGATTTTGGAATCACTTGATTATGAATCACTTGGTGCTTGCGAACCATGCCTTATGGGCAAGATGACTAAAGGCTCCGTTCTCTGGAACTATGGAGCGAGCAACATATTTGTTGGAAATCATACATACTGATGTATGTGGTCCGATGAATATTAAAGCTCGCGACAAGTATCATTATTTTCTAACCTTCACAGATGATTTAAGCAGATATGATTATATCTACTTGATGAAACACAAGTCTGAAATATTTGAAAAGTTCAAAGAATTTCAGAGTGAAGTGGAGAATCATCGTAACAAAAATAAAATTTTCTACGATATGATCGCAGAAGTAAAATATTTGAGTTACGAGTTTGGCCTTCAGTTAAAACAATGTGAAATAGTTTCACTAATCACGCCACCTGGAACACCACAGTATAACGGTGTGTCCGAACATTGTAACCGTGCTTTATTAGATATGGTACGATCTATGATGTCTCTTACCGATCTACCACTATCGTTTTGGGGTTATGCATTAGAGACAGCTACATTCACGTTAAATAGGGCACCATCTAAATCCGTTGAGATGACACCGTATGAACTGTGGTTTGGCAAGAGACCTAAGCTGTCATTTCTTAAAGTTTGAGGTTGCAATGCTTATGTGAAAAAGTTTCAACCTGATAAGCTCTAACCCAAATCGGAGAAGTGCGTCTTCATAGGATACCCAAAAGAAAATGTTGGGTACACCTTCTATCACAGATCCGAAGGCAAGATATTCATTGCTGAGAATGGATCCTTTTTAGAGAAGGAGCTTCTCTCGAAAGAAGTGAGTGGGAGGAAAGTAGAACTTGATGAGGTAACTGTACCTGCTCCCTTATTGGAAAGTAGTTCATCACAGAAATCTGTTCCTCTGACTACTACACCAATTAGTGAGGAAGCTAATGATGATGATCATGTAACTTCAGATCAAGTTACTACCAAACCTCGTAGGTAAACCAGAGTGAGATCCGCACCAGAGTGGTACGGTAATCCTGTTCTGGAGGTCATGTTACTTGATCATGATGAGCCTACGAACTATGAGGAAGCGATGATGAGCCTAGATTCTGCGAAATGGCTTGAGGCCATGAAATCTGAGATGAGATCCATGTATGAGAACAAAGTATGGACTTTGATTGACTTGCCCGAAGATCGGCGAGCCATTGAGATTAAATGGATCTTCAAGAGGAAGACGGACGTTGATAGTAGTGTTACTATCTACAAAGCTAGAATTGTCGCAAAAGGTTTTCGACAAGTTTAAGGTGTTGACTACGATGAGAGTTTCTCACTCGTACCTATGCTTAAGTCTGTCCGAATCATGTTAGCAATTACCACATTTTATGAAATCTGGCAAATGGATAAACAAAACTACATTCCTTAATGGATTTATTAAATAAGAGTTGTATATGATGCAACCAGTAGGTTTTGTCAATCCTAAAGGTGCTAACAAAAAATGCAAGCTCCAGCGATCCATCTATGGACTGGTGCAAGCATCTCGGAGTTGGAATATACGCTTTGATAAGTTGATCAAAGCATATAGTTTTATACAGACTTGCGGTGAAGTCTGTATTTACAAGAAAGTGAGTGGGAGCACTACAACATTTCTGACAAGTATATGTGAATGGCATATTGTTGATCGGAGATAATGTAGAATTATTCTGCAAAGCATAAAGGAGTGTTTGAAAGGAGTTTTTCAAAGAAAACCTCGGTGAAGCTGCTTACATATTGAGCATCAAGATCTATAGAGATAGATCAAGATGATTGATAAGTTTTTTCAATGAGTACATACCTTGACAAGATTTTGAAGTAGTTCAAAATGGAACATTCAAAGAAAGAGTTCTTTCCTGTGTTACAAGGTGTGAAATTGAGTAAGACTCAAAACCCGACCACGGCAGAAGATAGAAAGAGAATGAAAGTCATTCCCTATGCCTCAGCCATAGGTTCTATAAAGTATGCCATGCTATGTACCAGACCTATTGTATACCCTGTCCTGTGTTTGGCAAGGGAGTACAATAGTGATCTAGGAGTAGATCACTGGACATTGGTCAAAATTATCCCTAGTGGAATAAGGATATGTTTCTCGATTATGGAGGTGACAAAAGGTTCGTCGTAAAGGGTTACATCGATGCAAACTTTGAGACTGATCCAGATGATTCTGAGTCTCAATCTGGATGCATATTGAAAGTGGGAGCAATTAGCTAGAGTAGCTCCGTGCAGAGCATTGTTGACATAGAAATTTGCAAAATACATACAGATCTAAATATGGCAGACCCGTTGACTAAAACTTCTCTCACAGGCAAAACATGATCACACCTTAGTACTCTTTGGATGTTAATCACATAGCGATATGAACTAGATTATTGACTCTAGTAAACCCTTTGGGTGTTGGTCACATGTCAATGTGAACTATGGGTGTTAATCACATGGTGATGTGAACTATTGATGTTAAATCACATGGCGATGTGAACTAGATTATTGACTCTAGTGCAAGTGGGAGACTGAAGGAAATATGCCCTAGAGGCAATAATAAAGTTATTATTTATTTCCTTATATCATGATAAATGTTTATTATTCATGCTAGAATTGTATTATCCGGAAACATAATACTTGTGTGAATACATAGACAAACTAAACGTCACTAGTATGCCTCTACTTGACTAGCTCGTTAATCAAAGATGGGTATGTTTCCTAACCATAGACATGTGTTGTCATTTGATTAACGAGATCACATCATTAGGAGAATGATGTGATTGACATGACCCATTCCATTAGCTTAGCACCCGATCGTTTAGTATGTTGCTATTGCTTTCTTCATGACTTATACATGGTCCTATGACTATGAGATTATGCAACTCCCGTTTGCCGGAAGAACACTTTGTGTGCTACCAAACGTCACAACATAACTAGGTGATTATAAAGGATCTCTACAGGTGTCTCCAAAGGTACATGTTGGGTTGGCGTATTTCGAGATTAGGATTTGTCACTCTGATTGTCGGAGAGGTATCTCTGGGCCCTCTCGGTAATGCACATCACTTAAGCCTTGCCAGCATTGCAACTAATGAGTTAGTTGCAGGATGATGTATTACGGAACGAGTAAAGAGACTTGCCGGTAATGAGATTGAACTAGGTATTGACATACCGACGATCGAATCTCGGGCAAGTAACATACCAATGACAAAGGGAACAACGTATGTTGTTATGCGGTCTGACCGATAAAGATCTTCGTAGAATATGTGGGAGCCAATATGAGCATCCAGTTTCCGCTATTGGTTATTGACCGGAGACGTGTCTCGGTCATGTCTACATTGTTCTCGAACCCGTAGGGTCCGCACGCTTAAGGTTTCGATAACAGTTATATTATGAGTTTATGAGTTTTGATGTACCGAAGGAGTTCGGAGTCCCGGATGAGATCGGGTACATGATGAAGAGTCTCGAAGTGGTCGAGACGTAAAGATCAATATATTGAACGACTATATTCGGACATCGGAAAGGTTCCGAGTGATTCGGGTATTTTTTGGAGTACCGGAGAGTTACGGGAATTCGCCGGGGAGTATATGGGCCTTATTGGGCTTTAGAGGAAAGAGAGAGGAGAGGTTGGGCGCCCCCCAAGGCCTAGTCCGAATTGGACTATGGGGAGGGGCTGCGCCCCCTCCATCCTTCTCTTCTCCCTTCCCTTGCCTTGACTCCTACTCCTACTACTTGGAAGGGGGGGGGGAATCCTACTCCCGGTGGGAGTAGGACTCCTCCAGGGCGCGCCATAGGGGCCGGCCCTCTCCCCCCTCCTCCACTCCTTTATATACATGGCCAAGGGACACCCCATAGACACACAATTTGATCTTCGTGATCGTTCTCTTAGTCGTGTGCGGTGCCCCCTTCCACCATAATCCTCAATAATATTGTAGCGGTGCTTAGGCGAAGCCCTGCGACGGTAGAACATCAAGATCGTCACCATGCCGTCGTGCTGACGGAACTCTTCCCCGACACTTTGCTGGATCGGAGTCCGGGGATCGTCATCGAGCTGAACGTGTGCTAGAACTCGGAGGTGCCGTAGTTTCGGTGCTTGATCGGTCGGGCCGTGAAGACGTACGACTACATCAACCGCGTTGTCATAACGCTTCCATTGTCGGTCTACAAGGGTACGTAGACAACACTCTCCCCTCTCGTTACTATACATCACCATGATCTTGCGTGTGCGTAGGAATTTTTTTGAAATTACTACGTTTCCCAACAGGTAGAAGGAGGAACGTACCTTAGCTATGTCTCGTTCCCTGTCTAGGGCGTCTAGATCATCCCGTCGACTCTGGTCGGCCTCCCGTTTCTCGTACAGACATACTCGAGGTGCTTCGTGTATGGGGTCACTAGGGATAATGGACTCAGCGTTGTACACCATAAAAATGGTGTATAGTTCATGGATCGATTTGGAGTACTTCGCAAGCTCCACAACATGGAGTTGTTGAGCTCGTCGCCCATTTGTTGTCGTCTTCCTCAAGAGATTGAGTCAGCTAAGGCTTTATGCCACTTAGAATCAATCCAATAGCATGTTTTACCTGCCCATTTGTTTGAGGGTGGTAGGCGGAGGCGTAGTCAAGCTTAATGATTTGCTTGACGCACAACACTTTTACCTCCTCGGCCTTGAAGTTGGATCCATTGTCCATGATGATGTTGTGAGGCATCCCATAATGGTGCACCACACCGGAGATGAAGTTTATCACCGGATTTGCCTTTATGGAGTGGTTCGACCATGTCTAGCCCCCAGACCGCTAACGGCCAGGCTATCGGGATTGTTTCTAAGGTTGTAGATGAAGAAAATATGCCCTAGAGGCAATAATAAAGTTGTTATTGTTTATTATTCATGCTAGAATTGTATTAACCGGAAACTTAGTACATGTGTGGATACATAGATAAACAGAGTGTCCCTAGTATGCCTCTACTTGACTAGCCTGTTAATCAAAGATGGTTAAATGTCCTAGCCATAGACATGTGTTGTCATTTGATGAACGGGATCACATCATTAGAGAATGATGTGATGGACAAGACCCATCTGTTAGCTTAGCATAGTGATCGTTTAAGTTTTTCTGTTATTTCTTTCTTCATGACTTATACATGTTCCTCAGACTATGAGATTATGCAACTCCCGAATACCGTAGGAACACCTTGTGTGCTATCAAATGTCACAACGTAACTGGTTGATTATAAAGATGCTCTATAGGTGTCTCCGATGGTTTTTGTTGAGTTGGCATAGATCGAGATTAGAATTTGTCACTCCGTGTATCGGAGAGGTATCTCTGGGCCCTCTCGGTAATGCACATCACTATGTGCCTTGCAAGCAATGTGTATAATGAGTTAGCCACGGGATGATGCATTACGGAACGAGTAAAGAGACTTGTCGGTGACGAGATTGAACTACGTATGATGATACCGCGACGATCGAATCTCGGGCAAGTAACATACCGATGACAAAGGGAACAACGTATGTTGTTATGCGGTTTGACCGATAAAGATCTTCGTAGAATATGTAGGAGCCAATGTGAGCATCCATGTTCTGCAATTGGTTATTGACCGAAGATATGTCTCGGTCATGTCTACATAGTTCTCAAACCCGTAGGGTCCGCATGCTTAACGTTCGATGACGATTTGTATTATGAGTTTCGTGTTTTGATGAACCGAAGTTTGTTCGGAGTCCCGGATAAGATCACGGACATGACGAGGAGTCTCAAAATAGCCGAGACATAAGGATTCATATATTGGAAGGCTACATTCAGACACCGGAATGGTTCGGGTCATTTCGGATCCCCCCCGGGGGGGAGTTAATGGGCCATCATGGGCCTTAGTGGAGAAGAGAGAGGGCCGGCCAGAGGTGGCGCCCCCCCCCTTGCCCAGTCCAAATCGATGTTGTGGATTACAGACACCCCCTTGCTCGTCGGGAATTGGACAAGGGGAGGGGTGTGACACCCCCGATTCAATCGTACACTAATCATACACGCAAATGTGTACGATCAAGATCAGGGACTCATGGGAAGATATCACAGCACAACTCTAGACACAAATTGAAATAATACAAGCTTCATATTACAAGCCAGGGGCCTCAAGGGCTCGAATACAAGCTCGATACACAAGAGTCAGCGGAAGAAACAATATCTGAGTACAGACATAAGTAAAACAAGGATGCCTTAAGAAGGCTAGCACAAAAGCAACACGATCGAAGAGGCAAGGCCTCCTGCCTGGGACCTCCTAACTATTCCTGGTCATCCGTGGTCTCCAAGTAGCAGTATCCGTCGGCGGGGGCGTGTGGCTCCAGAGATCCACCATCTGGGTGCATCAACCGGAAAGAAGAAAGAAGGGGGAAAAGGGGTATCAAAGCAACCATGAGTACTCATCCAAAGTACTCGCAAGCATCAGATCTATACTAAGTATGCATTGGTATCAAATGGAAGGGTTTTATTTGTGGACTGAACTGCAGAATGCCAGAATAGGGGGGGAGGCCTAGCCTATCGAAGACTAGCATCTTCAACAGCTCCAAGCATCTTGCAGCATGTAGAAGAGTAAAGAATAGCATTTTAATTTAACAAGCATGTTGTAGCATTAATGCCTAGAGATTCTTCCTCGACTCCATGCGAGAAAGCAATCCCAGGGTCACATATCTCAAGTATCCATTTCTAGTTGTAATAGATCAGGATATAAGTCTGAACATCTATTACCGTGGACATGGCTATTAATAGATAAATCTTCCCTGCAGGGGTGCACCACGTTTTCCAACACGCTTGATTACTCTGGCCGGACACACTTTTCTGGTTCAATGCCCGACCTCAGAAAATCAACATGTCGCAGCCCCACCTAGGCTCAACAGAGAGGTCCCCGCCGGTCTACATCCTAAGCACTCCGGGGTCTTGGGCCCATCGCCTGTTGCACTCCGGGTCGTTGTGTGCAGGGTGGATACCAGCACCACCTGTGTAGTGGATGGCACGATCCGACCGTGCCACAAAGCTGAACTGGACATCTGACAAAGCTTCGGCTGATACCACGACGTCGAGGCCCATATCTATTCTCGCATGGTGGTTAGTGCGTAAAGGCCAAAGGCCAACTCAGAACAAATACCCAAACCCGTTAGTGCATTGGGGGCTCGCGGAGACGAGCAGAGACTCATGATAATGTGACCCTGTCGCCCTATCTCATGGACTTACGACAAGGGCCCAGACTGCCCGGTCGTGCCACGTAGAAAACTCGCGGGTGCTCAATGGCGGTCTCGGGGGTCTACCGGAGAGAAGTGGGGGAAGAAACCGTAAATACATAGCAAGCAAGTGAATAACAGGACAACAGGCAGAGCTAGACATGATCTAATGCGGTGCTACACGATACCGGCGAAGGGGGAGAACATCCGGGAATGTTTCCCCGGAGTTTAGCATTTCGGACAGATGAACCAGAGGGGGAAGGTTGCATGTTCGCCATGCTAGGGATGCATGGCAGATGAACGGGCTGCGTATTCGGGTTCGTCTCGTCGTTCTGAGCAACTTTCATGTACAAAGTATTTTCATCCGAGTTACAAATTATTTTATATTAATTTTCAAAGTTCTAAAAGATTTTCTAATATCAATATCATTTAAATTAATTTAGAAAAGGAACGTGACATTAGTATGGCATCATCAATGTGGCAGCGATCAACTGACCAGCTGACCAGTCAACAGGGCCCACGCGGGGCCCACTGGCAGTGACTTGGCAATGCCCAGCCAACCGTTGATTGGGTCAACAGGGCCATGGGGCTGTAGCGACCCGACCTCAGACAGTCAAGTCTCTGTGCTTAAGTGTCATCCCTGGATCGGTATGCTGACATACACAGTACTCGAGGATTTATAACAGAGGTAAATCACATGTAAAAGTAAGGTAAAAACTATTACCTCAATCCAAAATAGCGGAAGTAACAAGGTTGTGGATTCCCATCAACACCAATGGCAAAGTTGAGTGTAGAAATCGCAACCCTAACGTATCACTTACTCGTCGTAAGAAATCCTACAACATAAGACGTTGCAGCCACAAAGGGTTAGTACATTGAATGTACTGGCAAATTCACACCATAGAGAAATGATGAACAATGGCTATCACTACATGCATATATGGCTGGTGGAAAAGCTCTATGGTTATAAGGTTTTTGCGAAAAGCCAATTTTTCCCTACTGCAAAAGGAATAAATTTTTATTTAACTATCATGGTGGTTGTTAAACATTGAGAGTGTAGACACCCTCTCAATCCCAATTAAACATCATCATTAAAACCCAACAAAATTAATTAAAGTCACATGATGAGATTCACATGATAATCCAAGTACTAGATACTCAAGACGTCCATAACCGGGGACACGGCTAACCATGATTAGTTTATACACTCTACAGAGGTTTGCGCACTTTTCCCCACAAGACTCGATCTCCTCCGCTGGGATTCTCGCACTACATGGCGTTTGAGAAATGGATGACCGAGACATAGTCTTTCAGAAGCGCTAGCACCTTACGATCGGGTAGACAGTACCAACCTACATCCCCTACATCTGCTAGTCTACCACTGTAAGAGTTCGCACGACTTAGTCAACTATGCTAGAGCCCATAGTAGCTTGTGGCTGCACATGGAAGATTCTAGTATGAATAATCTCATGATCCCTTTGAGCCTGGGTGGCGGTCCATAAAGAAAAACATGCAATCGCTGGAATACCCAGGTGCCTCAATCCACCCAGATGTGTGTTAAAGTTATCACCTTAAGTAAACCATTAATTAACAATCTCACATATGTCATGAATACTCTCAAACCCAATCCACGTCTACGAGCATAGCATAGCAATATAAGCAATGTAATAGTAACTACCAAGGTTTGAATGCAGGGCAATAGGTTCCTACCTCATCAACTACTTCCCAATACCCACATGTTATCAATCCTACTCATGCAATGTTTGAGGTTGAAACTAATGCATAAAAACTGGGTATGAAAGGAATATGATCAAAGTGTGAACTTGCCTGCAATGTTGATGAAGATGCTTTCCACTCAAAACTCTTGATAGTTCTACTCGTCACACTCCGATCAATGTATCGTAAGCAATCAATAGTAACCACACATAAGCAATCACTCAAAAGAGTCGGAAAGGACGAAGAACAAATCGAAAAACATCAAAACCAAGCAAATGACTCTTGGAATGTAAAACAATTTCTAACAGTACCAAAATTATGTGAATTTGGCCTTACCAGAAAGTTTAGGTCAAGAGCTTCAATTTGCAAAAAGAATCAACTAAAACGGAGTTACGAAACTCAAGTTATGATCAAACGAAGTTCAAACTCAAATCTGGTCTATTTCAAATTTTTAAACTTTTCAAAAACATATTTGAGTTGGATTACTGGATAGATGGGATCATAACGAAGAAGTGGGCGTTGGTTTCGTTGGTTTTGGACAAACGAGTAAAAAGTAGTGATAGATTGAAGATCAGGGACTAAACTATGAAGAAACTAATTACAAATGGGCCCCTGGCCGAAATTAAAAAGAAAAAGAAAAATCCTATCGAACGAACGTTCGTTACCGAACGCTAAAGAACGAAAACCGTTCGCTACAGATCTAAACGGGTGAACCCTTGCTATTTAAAAAAACCTAAAAAAATAAACCGCTCTAAAAGAAAAACCGAACTATATAGAAAAACCAGAGGTTTTTTTCGGTTTATACCGGGCCGGGTGAGATGAACCGGCGGCGGCGGCGGTTTTCTCCGGCGAGGCGGGGCAGCGGCGATGGCGAACTCCGGCGTGGCGCGGCTTCGCGGCGAGGGGCGAGGGCGGCAAGGTGGTGGCGGCAACGCGCGAGGTGGAGGCACGGGCGGAGTGCAGCGGCGGCGGCAGCGGCGGTAACTAGCGACGCGGGATGGTGAGAAGCGGCAATGCAGGAAGTGCGGCGGCGGCGGCGGTTGCTGCGAGGAGCGGCGCGGGGCGATGGGGCGGCGCTATTTATGGAGGGAGGCGTGCGGGAGGGGCAAATGGCGGCGCAGAGTCCGGAGGCGGCACGACGTCGAGGCGGCGGTGGACTCCCGAGCGGAGTCCTGCTCGGGGACGGAGGCGATGGCGCGCTGGGCCTTGGCCTGGCTTCGGCTGTGCCGGCCCAGTCGGAGGGAAGTTTTTTTTTGTTTTTTTAAGACAGACAAAGAACATAATATAACTAAATAAAATAAAAATAAACTATAGGCATATAATATATCAAAATTTTCAGAAAGAGATTTTCTACAACATGAACATTTTCCTAGCATTAAATAAAATCCACACAAATACAAATAATTCAAACAGTGCTACTGTCCTATTAAAATCCAATAAAAATCATTTAAAAAGATACCAAAATGATTTCAAACTTATTTATCTCCAATTTTCTGATGTAGGGAATCATGTTACCATTTTTATTTTTGGAGAAAAACAATTTGAAAAAAAACTCAAATAACTCCAAATTCAAAATAAATTCAAAAGAACTTTGAATTTAATTATTTAAAACTTCCAACTCATATTTCATATAATTTGAAGAAGTCATTTTATCTTCTCTCGTGAAAATCATTGAGTTGCATAAAGTTTCAGAATTTGAAAATAGTTCCAAATGAAATTCAAATATTTTCAACACCCCTTGTCATTTAAATAAATGGAAGAAGTCATGTCATCTTCTCTCCAGGGTTTTGTGGTGAAAAGAATTTGAATTCACGAAGATCACGAATGCAAAATGAAAGTTTGGGAAAGTCCTTTTATTCCCTCTCATTTAACTTTCAAAAAAAGTTCCGGATTCACTCACTTTCAGTCAATCAATCAAACAGTCAATCAAATCTATCTATTTATCATAACATTCCAAAATTTAGAATTTTGGGATGCTACAAACCTACCACCCTTAAAATGAATCTTGTCCTCGAGATTCGGAGAGGCTAGCAAGAAAAATGTTAGGGTTTGGGGGTCTTCTCAAAATCCATCGATCACCACTGGGGTCTGGGGTGCTACCGCCCTTAGAAACATCATTACGGTGCCATCAATACTCATATACTCCATCCTTATTCTTGACAGGGTCGGTCTTCTCAGATCTTCAGGATAATTCCTCCTCTTGATCTTCCCATAGTGGCACAACCTTTACCACAATTCTTCTGCACTTTCATCCTGGTAAGGTTATTCCGAGACTGGGTCTTCTTAGCTGACGGGTCTGGCGCCAATACTAAACAAATATCGATATCCCATGGTGGTCAACAATTTATGGTTTCTCCTGCAGGAAATGAGTCTGGGCTGAACCTCACCGTATAACCTACGGTTGGCAAAAGCTGCCTTGTACTAGGGAAAATTGCTATACCATTCTAAGGTTCGAACAAGGTTTAATACCGTTGTCTCTCTACTATAGGTAAGTCACTCAGATTTACCATCCCATATAGCAAGGCAAATAATAAGAGTAAGTCGGTATGGTGATCAATCCATCCCGCACCCAAATCATTACCCTGTATACGGTTTAGCGAATCTCGCATTCTAACACTCGGTCATCCTCACAAGTATTGCAGAATTTCTCTTGTCGATGAACTGGGTTCGGAAAAATCCATTGATTCTGCAAGCCAAACAAACATCTATTGTTCCTTCACAACCCTCAGGTTTTGCGTAACTCCTATAAGATCGTCGGTTGATAAAGTCGTAACTCCTTCCAGGGTTTTTCCTTCAGCAAGAGTGTGCTTACCTCTTGGTAGGTCTTGGGGCCTGTGGGTTATGGCCCATCTCATCACTTGTAGTCCTTGAACTTATCATCGGGCAATTGATCATTACTCCAACTTCCAACTTCCTAGTATTCTTAAATCCATTCCATTGTACTGTCTCTTCTTCCTTCTTTTGGCACCAACTAAGATGTGATTACTCAAACTCATCATGGGGTTTCAATTGCTCCATATTTCCGACATCATACCTCCTTTATATCGAATAGTAATTTATCCCTTCATCCTTGTGGGATATCCCACATACTGAGATAAAAACTTATTATTATGAAGTCCATATTCAACTTCGTGGAACATCATTATCCTTTCCAGGGTCAAGCGTTCTCATAGGGTAATATTGGCCATCTCTGCATGGCACTTCTTCCACTAGGAAACGTGAAACACATCATGAACTCCTGACAGTCCTTCGGGTGACTCCAACTTGTTGGCCACTTCTCCCATACACTCCAAAACTTGGTATGGTCCTACAAATCTCGGGGCTAACTTTCCCTTAACTCCAAATCGCTTAACTCCTCGCAGAAGGGACACACGAAGACATGTTGTGTCTCCAATTTCATAGACCACCCCTTGCGTTTTTGAGTCTGCATAACTCTTCTGCCTGGATTGAGCTACCTTCAGTTTATCTCGAATCAACTTAACATTCTCTTCTGACTCCTTGATCACATTTGGTCCAAACAACTGACGGTCTCCAACTTCATCCCACACACTCTTGGGGTATCACACATATCGAGATAAAACTCATATTCATTTTGTTCGAAATCCACTCAGTGGGGTATCCTTATCTTTTCCAGGGGTCAAGGGTTCTTAAGGGTACTACCACCCTTAAAATGCACAAATCTTCCATAGACCATATTTATCATATCCTAAAAAAATGGTCAAAATCCTTCTTCATAGAGTAACAACTCATAAATTCCATATCAGTACCAACGATGCTAACTTTATTCACTCTCAATTGATTACAATCTCTCGCTTTTCCATTACATGTCTCAACTCAACACCTCAATATAAAAGAAAAAATGTTCTCACTACTACTACTATACTTCTCACAGACACCACTAATTATCACAAGTCTCCTTCTCCTTGGGGCATTCTCTGGCAAAATGCCCTGCTCCATTACAACAAAAACATATTACCTCTAACAAGTCTCGAGGTTTCCTTTTTGGGCAATTGCCGAGGTAGTGCCCTGACTCCTTGCACCTATAATAGGTGATATGACTCAGATCCTTCCTGGAATCCACTCTGCTTCTCTTTCTGGACTTTTCCATTCCAATTAGGGCTTCTATTTCCTGTGGGTCATACTCTACTTCCTCTATCGGGAATACTACTAGATCCCCATTCAAACAATTCTGGGAGATGTGTCCTTCTTCTCCACATGAATAGCATGACTTGGTGCGGGGTTTAATTGGTTCTTCTTTGGGTGTGTCCTCCACCTTTTCCTTCATCAAAGTTTCTTCTAAAATTTCCATGAGGGCTCCTTTCATTACTTCTTTCTTCTGCTGGATGGTTCGTTCTACCATGGGGTAAATGTGACACTGAGCAGGATAGTGGGTAGTTCCTTCACACAAGAAACAAGTAATCTGCCTAGTTGGGCATTCTTCAACTGGGTGACTTCCTTCACAATTAGGGCATTCATCCTCGTGTTCTTTATGGGTGTGTCCTATTTCTCCACAAATCTTGCATGCATAAGGTTTCTTCATATCCTTTCCATAAGGCTTCAACTTCTGGGACACAAGCCGAAACTTTGGCAGAGTCAACTTGAATTCTTTCCAAGTGGTTACTCCTTGCCATCCATTGATGGTTTGGTACATCCTCCACCAAGTAGCAGCACCTCTTTCAAAGCACTGAAGAGCATGCTGGGTCATATCATTTTCAACTATAGGGTCACTCTTCATGTGATTCTCCATGTTCTGAATTCATCGGTCCGTCTCCAATTGACTCATCGGTCTAGAAAATACAAGCTCATCTTCATTCATCCTCTATTGGGTCCATGGGTTTGGGGTAAGAGAGAGATAGAGAGGGATACACAAAATACAACCAATAGTTTTGAAAATAAAGATTTTATTGTGGCTGTCGAAAAACATCAAACAAATGACAGCTCACAATCGTCGCATCTAACATAAGCATATAACAGGGGTTGGGTCTTTTAAAGGTCAATAAATCTTCGATGTCATCAAACTCTTCAAGTCTTGTTCATGTCTCCGATGGCTTCTTCCAATCATGCTTGTCCTTCTAAAATTCTTTTGCTAGATCATCTCTGTTGACGCGAAATCTCTCGTGACATCCTTTAATATTTCTGGAGTTGCATTCCAAACTTCTGGGTTTCATCAACCTCGACATGGACCATGATCCTACTGTCCTTCAGTTCATGTCGAATCTCTGGTATCTCGAGGTTTTGCTCCTCCAACTTGGCTACTTTTAGCTTCTGGGTCCTGAGTTCTTCACGAAATACTTCCTTGTCAAATACGACTTCCTGCAAGTCCATCTTAACTTCTGCGCCAGATCCTGGGGATACACTGGCTAAGGTTAAAACTTCATCTTTTACTGATAGGTGCTCCATCATCCTTCTACCATCCAATCCTTCCAAATAAATGCATGCTTAACTCAAAACGGTGATAATAGCATAAGCGGGCGATAACCTCATGGATAGCCGTGTTTCTGCTCTTGTCATTTCCATGAGCTATCTCTCCATAGTTGATATCTCCTGCCTTAGGGTTTTCCTTGATAGAACTTTGAGTTTTTAACTCTCCATGCTCCGGTCTTTCTCCGTCACACCTTGATCTCGGGTATTGACAGCTTCAATAGTCTGAGAAGTTACATAGGAGTAGCATTCCTAGGTCATATAAATCTGGGAATTCTTCAGAGCCTTCAATTCTCCTAGTCTTCAGAGTCTTTAACAGTTGTAGTTTCCATTATCATAATGTATGGTAAAATCCTCTTCATTCCAAATGGTCTTACTTGTCCGATATCTTGTACTTCTTGGAGTGGTCTCATCAGTCGAATCTTCGAGTGGTCAAAAGAGGAAAGGGATATGGTCTCACTAAAAGGGAATTTTTGAATAAGCTCAGAAGAGAAGAGAGGTAAAAGATCCTTTTGAGAAAGAAAGTTTTAAAGAAAATCCTTTCTATGGGCTTGCCAGTTTCTAGGGTCACGTCCTATAGTCAACATGTGCTCTGATACCATCTTGTAGTGACCCGACCTCAGACGGTCAAGTCTCTGTGCTTAAGTGTCATCCCTGGATCGGTACGCTGACACACACAGTACTCGAGGATTTATAACAGAGGTAAATCACATGTAAAAGTAACGTAAAAACTATTACCTCAATCCAAAATAGCGGAAGTAACAAGGTTGTGGATTCCCATCAACACCAATGACAAAGTTGAGTGTAGAAATCGTAACCCTAACGTATCACTTACTCGTCGTAAGAAATCCTGCAACATGAGACGTTGCAGCCACAAAGGGTCAGTACATTGAATGTACTGGCAAATTCACACCATAGAGAAATGATGAACAATGGCTATCACTACATGCATATATGGTTGGTGGAAAAGCTCTATGGTTATAAGGTTTTTGTGAAAAGCCAATTTTTCCCTACTGCAAAAGGAATAAATTTTTATTTAACTATCATGGTGGTTGTTAAACATTGAGAGTGTAGACACCCTCTCAATCCCAATTAAACATCATCATTAAAACCCAACAAAACTAATTAAAGTCACATGATGAGATTCACATGATAATCCAAGTACTAGATACTCAAGACATCCATAACCGGGGACACGGCTAACCATGATTAGTTTATACACTCTGCAGAGGTTTGCGCACTTTTCCCCACAAGACTCGATCTCCTCCATTGGGATTCTAGCACTACATGGCGTTTGAGAACGGATGACCGAGACATAGTCTTTCAGAAGCGCTAGCACCTTACGATCGGGTAGACAGTACCAACCTACATCCCCTACATCTGCTAGTCTACCACTGTAAGAGTTTGCACGACTTAGTCAACTATGCTAGAGCCCATAGTAGCTTGTGGCTGCACACGGAAGTTTCTAGTATGAATAATCTCATGATCCCTTTGAGCCTGGGTGGCGGTCCATAAAGAAAAACAGGCAATCGCTGGAATACCCAGGTGCCTCAGTCCACCCAGATGTGTGTTAAAGTTGCCACCTTAAGTAAACCATTAATTAACAATCTCACATCTGTCATGAATACTCTCAAACCCAATCCACGTTTACGAGCATAGCATAGCAATATAAGCAACGTAATAGTAACTACCAAGGTTTGAATGCAGAGCAATAGGTTCCTACCTCATCAATTACTTCCCAATACCCACATGTTATCAATCCCACTCATGCAATGTTTGAGGTTGAAACTAATGCATAAAAACTGGGTATGAAAGGAATATGATCAAAGTGTGAACTTGCCTGCAATGTTGATGAAGATGCTTCCCACTCAAAACTCTTGATAGTTCTACTCATCACACTCCGGTCAATCTATCATAAGCAATCAATAGTAACCACACATAAGCAATCACTCAAAAGAGTCGGAAAGGATGAAGAACAAATCGAAAAACATCAAAACCAAGCAAATAACTATTGCAACGTAAAACAATTTCTAACAGTACCAAAATTATGTGAATTTGGCCTTACCAGAAAGTTTAGGTCAAGAGCTTCAATTTGCAAAAAGAATCAACTAAAACGGAGTTACGAAACTCAAGTTATGATCAAACGAAGTTCAAACTCAAATCTGGTCTATTTAAAATTTTAAACTTTTCAGAAACATGTTTGAGTTGGATTACTGGATATATGGGATCATAACGAAGAAGTGGGCATTGGTTTCGTTGGATTTGGACAAACGAGTAAAAAGTAGTGATAGATTGAAGATCAGGGACTAAACTGTGAAGAAACGAATTACAAACGGGTCCCTGGCCGAAATTAAAAAGAAAAATAAAAATCCTATCGAACGAACGTTCGTTACCGAACGCTAAAGATCGAAAACCGTTCGCTACAGATCTAAATGGGTGAACGCTCGCTATTTAAAAAAAACCTAAAAAAATAAACTGCTCTAAAAGAAAAACCGAACTATATGGAAAAACCAGAGGTTTTTTCTCGGTTCATACCGGGTCGGGTGAGATGAACCGGTGGCGGCGGCGGTTTTCTCCGGCGAGGCGGGGCAGCAGCGACGGTGAACTCCGGCGTGGCGCAGCTTCGCGACGAGGGGCGAGGGCGGCAAGGTGGCGGCGGTGGCGCGCGAGGTGGAGGCGCGGGTGGAGTGCAGCGGCGGCGGTGGCGGCAACTATCGGCACGGGACGGCGAGAAGCGGCGATGCGGGAAGTGCGGCAGCGGCGGCGGATCTCGCCGGGGCGGCGGCGGTTGCTGCGAGGAGCGGCATGAGGCGAGAGGGCGGCGCTATTTATGCAGGGAGGCGTGCGGGAGGGGCAAAGGGCGGCGCCGAGTCCGGAGGCGGCACGGACGCCGAGGTGGCGGGGCGGTGGCGGACTCCCGAGCGGAGTCCCGCTCGGGGACGGAGGCGATGGCGTGCTGGGCCTTGGCCTGGCTTCGGCTGGGCCGGCCCAGTCGGAGGGAAGTTTTTTTTGTTTTTTAAGACAGACAAAAACATAATATAACTAAATAAAATAAAAACAAACTATAGGCATATAATATATCAAAATTTTCAGAAAAAGATTTTCTACAACGTGAACATTTTCCTAGCACTAAAGAAAATCCACACAAATACAAATAATTCAGACAATGCTACTGCCCTATTAAAATACAATAAAAATCATTTAAAAAATACCAAAATGATTTCAAACTTATTTATCTCCAATTTTCTGATGTAGGTAATCATGTTACCATATTTTGCATATATTTTATTTTTGGAGAAAAATAATTTGAAAAAAAACTCAAATAACTCCAAATTGAAAATAAATTCAAAAGAACTTTGAATTTAATTCTTTGAAACTTCCAACTCATATTTCATATAATTTGAAGAAGTCATTTTATCTTCTCTCGTGAAAATCATTGAGTTGCATAAAGTTTCAGAATTTGAAAATAGTTCCAAATGAAATTCAAATATTTTCAACACCCCTTGTCATTTAAATAAATGGAAGAAGTCATGTCATCTTCTCTCGAGGGTTTTGTGGTGAAAAGAATTTGAATTCACGGAGATCACGAATGCAAAATGAAAGTTTGGGAAAGTCCTTTTATTCCCTCTCATCTAACTTTCAAAAAAGTTTTGGATTCACTCACTTTCAGTCAATCAATCAAACGGTCAATCAAATCTATCTATTTATCATAACATTCCAAAATTTAGAATTTTGGGATGTTACAGGGGCCCAGTGGCAGCGACATTGGGGTGGGGCCCAGAGGCGCCCACGTCAGCACGGCGATGGAAGTCGCGCGGCGACCAAAACGCACGGCGGCGCGTAGGAGAGACCGCTGGATTTTCGCTACGGTGGCTCAAATCGGACGCGGCTAGGCTCGTTCGGCTGTGGTCGATCTCTCTCATCCAACGGCGGTGGTCGCGGGGGCTGAACTTGACCGGAGCAGTGCACATCATCGACGACAGCGGCCACCGGAACACGGCTCGATGCGGGTCAGCAACGGCGGCTCGTTTGCGGATAAACTAAATGGCCAAGGGACCTCTACATGCGCGTGCGACGGTGATGGACTACTGCGCGTGGCCATTTGGTCACCGGGAGGGGGGCGGCGATGAGCGTCCGCGGCGGAGGGCTCGGCCACAGCGGGGATGGAGGCTACGAGGTACGATCGTCGATGAGAAGGGCGGGGGGAGATGGCAGGGGCTCATCGTGACCTGCAGGTGGGCAAAGCGGGCTTGGGGGAGAGCTCGCCGGAGTGAATCACCGACGGAGTTGGCCGGGCCGAGGAGGAAGAAGACGGCGATGGGAGCGCTCCGTTGCTTCCCGGCTCCAGGCGCTTGGCGTAGGCAGCATAGACGACGCCGACGGAGCGTATGGACAGGGAGGCGCGGTGCGGGGAAGAAGGTGGTCGTGGCTATGGCGCGGCCATGGTGTTCACGGCGCTCGGGTGAGGTAAGCGGCCGAGACAGAGAGGGGGGAGAGCGGGGTGGACCTGGGAGGCGAGATATGGGAGTGGAGGTAGGTGGGGAGGAGGTCGAGGCATCGTGGGGAGGGGTCGACCTTATCCTCTTCGGGGAGTCGCCGTCGAGGCGGTCCGGCAGGGCTCGCCCCTGTTGTGACCCCGGTCGGGGGAACAGGGGGAGAAGGCGACCCGGGGAGGGGCTGGGCCGGACCAGCTGGGCCTATCCCTGGTGGGCCGAGGCCCATGGGGTGCAGTGGAAGCTTTTTTCTTTTTCTTTTTGAGCCCTTTTTTGTTTCATTTAATTCAGGGCAATAAACCACTTTATAAAAACTTGGTTCACCACCAATATTAACAGATGAATATTTGCCACCTGATGAACATTTTAGTTTTGACATTTGAAACTTTTATTATTTTGACTTTAATTTAAATTTGAAATTGAACCAGTTTTGAATCTAAGCGGGATTTAGCAACAGTAATCGAGATGACATGGCACCATTAGCAGGGGATTACTGTAGCTTAAATATTCGGGCGTCACAATTCTCCTCCATTACAAGAAATCTCGTCCCGAGATTTTAGGAGGTAGACGGAAACAAAAGCGGGGTATTCATCACGAAGACGATCCTCACGTTCCCAAGTGGCTTCATCTTCAAAAGGATTTGACCACTGAACTTTAAGAAATTTGATAGCCCCTTGACGGGTGCGACGTTCAGCTTAATCGAGAACCTGGACCAGACAAATACTTCAGACTTTGATGATCGGTGAAGATCCCACAACGATTACCAAAAAGGTAATGTCGCTACAGCTTTTATTGCAAATTTAATTGCAACAAGTTCAAGGTCATGGACTGGGTAGTTCTTTTGGAAAGTCACGTGGAAATTCACAAACGACTGGAGCGTTTTCAATTCTCACAAGAGGAGAAGCGTTTAACGTATCCAAGGAATAATCCGTGATTCGTCATTACGAACAAGATGAGCAGGGTAGCCTACTACCTCACTTCAAGGATGTAGTAGATGGACGGTTTTAGTTGGCGCAAACGACAGAAGCGGTATGTGTTTTCAACCATTCCATTCCCAGAATGAGGTCGATATTGGAAGACTTCAAAACAAAGGGGGAAACATGGAATTCCAACCCTTCAATTTCAACGGGGACATTGTGACTAACCAAGGTGGTTCAACATTGGCCCGCGAAATGCAACTTGGAATTCCGGTCAAGTGATAGCGGTTCCAACAGGTAAGGGATGCCTGTGGCTATCCCACCATTGAGCAGCGGTACCTTTCAGGTAGTAAGCCATGAGGGTGACATAGCTGGCAAGGGCGACATCAGCAGACTCCAACTCAAAAGTGATGTCGCGGAGCCAGTCATTAGCATCAAGGGGCTGAGTTGAGCTGAGGAAGAGGACAGGGTTGAGACGCGCAAAGTATTGCCGGGTTACTCGGGCTGGTTGTTGATTCATATTGGGACACAGGAACTGAGCTATGACTCCTTCCATGAACTGGTGATTCAGCTCAACCGTTGTATCATTCCGGCCATGTATTCGGGCGATCACGACCAGCGGGTCTAACCATCCTGCTTAAATGCAACGAGGGGGGGTGTCTTCATGGCGGTATCTGTTTTTTGTTATGCCTCCTCTTAGCTCTGCTCGTAGTGTTCTTGTCACCAACTGGTATACAAGTACTGTGATTATCTAACTCTTCAATAATCTGAGTAATATCCTCATTCTCTGAATCAGAGCTTAACTCGACACTGGAAGACTGCTCCTTCTCATGTAGTTTAGCACGGGGTGAAGCAAGTGTATGGAGTCATTCATGAGGTAACCTGAACAATGAGAAAAGGTGCAGTATGTACAAAGCAGTAGTCATTAATGACACATATATACATATACAGGGCCAATTACACGCTGTTAGTATGAGTTCGGGCAAGAGAAACATCATAGACATACTAGGCAGCACGCATGCACGCGATGGAGGGATACCAAAACAAGACATGGCAAAGGCTACATCAACGTCAGGGAAAACCTCTAGAGCGAAGGATTTAAAAGTGATGATGCAGGGTGCCCTCGACATGAGGATCCTGCGGTCAGTGGACAACGTGAAGCAGATCTTGGCCCTCAATTCAAGAAAGGCGTAACACAAATCTCCGGATGGATGTGATCACGAGAACCTAGGGTAGAGTTAGCAAAATCATTTAACCCGAATAAAAGAGAGATCAGAATCCCAGAGTATAGACGAGGAGTAAAAGATCCTAATACCACCCAATGGCGACGTGGGCCCGTAAGCCACACAACCATGTTAGTAAATCAATTTTTCAAAGACTAGACTCAACTTCATCCAAGGAGTTGGAAAGGGGGATCCTATAGGCAGTCGGCTCTGATACCAACTTGTGACGCCCCCGATTCAATCGTACACTAATCATACACACAAATGTGTACGATCAAGATCAGGGACTCACGGGAAGATATCACAACACAACTCTAGACACAAATTGAAATAATACAAGCTTCATATTACAAGCCAGGGGCCTCGGGGGCTCGAATACAAGCTCGACACACAAGAGTCAGTGGAAGAAACAATATCTAAGTACAGACATAAGTAAAACAAGGATGCCTTAAGAAGTCTAGCACAAAAGCAACACGATCGAAGAGGCAAGGCCTCCTACCTCAGACCTCCTAACTACTCCTGGTAATCGGCGGTCTCCAAGTAGCAGTATCCATCGGCGGTGGTGTCTGGCTCCAGAGATCCACCATCTGTTGCATCAACCGGAAAAGAAGAAAGAAGGGGGAAAAGGGGTAGCAAAGCAACTATGAGTACTCATCCAAAGTACTTGCAAGCATCAGATCTATACTAAGTATGCATTGGTATCAAATGGAAGGATTGTATCTGTGGACTGAACTGCAGAATGCTGGAATGGGGGGGAAGGCCTAGCTATCGAAGACTAGCATCTTCAACAGCTCCAAGCATCCTGTAGCATGTATAAGAGTAAAGAATATCATTTTAATTTGATAAGCATGCCGTAGCATTAATGCCCAGAGATTCTTCCTCGACTCCCTGCGATAAAGCAATCCCGGGGCCACATATCTCAAGTATCCATTTCTAGTTGTAATAGATTAGGATATAAGTCTGAACGTCCGTTACCGTGGACACGACTATTAATAGATAAATCTTCCCTGCAGGGTGCACCACGTTTTCCAACATGCTTGATTACTCTGGCCGGACACACTTTTCTGGTTCAATGCCCGGCCTCGGAAAATCAACACGTCGCAACCCTACCTAGGCTCGACAGAGAGGTCCCCGCCGTTCTACATCCTAAGCACTCCGGGGTCTTGGGTCCATCGCCTGTTGCACTCCGGGTCATTTCGCGCAGGGTGGATACCAGCACCACCCGTGTAGTGGATGGCACGATCCGACCGTGCCACAATGTTGAACTGGACATCTGAAAAAAGCTTCGGCTCATACCACGACGTCGAGGCCCATATATATTCTCGCGTGGTGGTTAGTGTGTAAAGGCCAAAGGCCAACTCATAAAAAATAAAAGTGGAGTTACATAGAAGGATCATAAAGCAAAACTCACAACTAGATCATACTAAAACCTTTATTCTACTAGATCAAGATATTATCAAAAGGATCGAACTAAGAAAAGCGATAAAGATAAAAGTGATGGTGATACGATACCGGGGCACTCCCCCAAGCTTGGCAGTTGCCAAGCGGAGTGCCCATACCTGATGCTCAGTTCTTCTTTGTTGGTGAAGAAGATGGTGGTTTTGTTGATGGCGTAGGATTCTTCCTTAATTTGCGCTTGAGGACAGAATTTTGGTCCCTTAGGTCCTCGATCTCCTGCTCCAGGCTCAATATCTTTTTGCATAGTTCTTGTTTGTTTTCCTGCAAGAGGCGAAAAAGGATAAACTCGATCTTAGGTTTCTTTACTCTATCAGGGAGGCTTGACTTTTTGAACTCCACATGCATGTCCCCAGGTTGAGGTAGTGGGACTTCATCTTCATATGAGCTCGTCTCCTCCTTTCCCTTAGGTTCATAGTCCTCTTCTTCTTCCGTAGTCCAACCACAATGCTCCACACCCCCATAGACTATAGGATCTGCAAGGTAATCAGCCACATAGCTCTCTCCTTCCGAATCCTGGGACGACATGTTGCTCAAATCTGCAGCAGGACAGTTTGAAACAAAGACAGGAGATATTTGCGTGATACGGGAGTCAAAACCTCCGGGAGATTATATAATGAATTTTTACCGACCAAAATACGTAACGTGTAAGAAAACGGAGTCCGGAGAGCACACGAGGTGCCCACGAGGTAGGGGGCGCGCCCAGGGGGGTAGGGCGCGCTCTCCACCCTCGTGGAGACCTCGTGTCCTTCCTGGACTGCTTATTATTTTTATATTTTTCTAAATATTCCAAAACCTAAGAAAATTGCCATTAGAACTGTTTTGGAGTCGGTTTACTTACCGTACCACATACCTATTCCTTTTCGGAGTCTAAAACATTCCCGAAAGTGTCCCTTATGAATTCCTTCGGGGTTACGGTTTCAATAACATTGGTTTCAACATTTACAGGATTACCTTGGATATAATGTTTAATTCTTTGACCGCTCACCACCTTCGGATTTGTGCCTTCGAAGTTGTTGATTTTTATGGCACTGGAATGATAGACCTCCTCGATAACATAAGGACCTTCCCATTTAGAGAGAAGTTTTCCTGCAAAAAATCTTAAACGAGAGTTGTATAGCAATACATAATCACCTACATTAAACTCACACTTTTGTATTCTTTTGTCATGCCATCTTTTAACTTTTTCTTTAAACAACTTGGCATTTTCGTAGGCTTGGGTTCTCCATTCACCAAGTGAGCTAATGTCAAATAACCTCTTCTCACCGGCAAGTTTGAAATCATAGTTGAGCTCTTTAATAGCCCAATAAGCCTTATGTTCTAGTTCGAGAGGTAAGTGACAAACTTTTCCATAAACCATTTTATATGGAGACATACCCATAGGATTTTTATATGCAGTTCTATAGGCCCATAATGCATCATCAAGTTTCTTGGACCAATTTTTTCTATATCTATTAACAGTCTTTTGCAAAATTAATTTGAGCTTTCTATTACTCAATTCTACTTGACCACTAGACTGTGGGTGATAAGGAGATGCAATTCTATGATTAACATCATATTTAGCAAGCATTTTACGGAAAGCACCATGAATGAAATGTGAACCACCATCAGTCATTAAATATCTAGGGATTCCAAACCTTGGAAAAATAACTTCTTTAAGCATCTTAATAGAGGTGTTATGATCAGCACTACTAGTTGGAATAGCTTCTACCAACTTAGTAACATAATCAACAGCAACTAAAATATGTGTATATCCATTGGAGGCAGGAAAAGGTCCCATATAATCAAAGCCCCAAACATCAAATGGTTCAATAACAAGTGAATAATTCATAGGCATTTCTTGACGTCTACTAATATTACCAATTCTTTGACATTCATCACAAGACAAGACAAACTTACGGGCATCCTTGAAGAGAGTAGGCAAATAAAAACCAGATTGCAATACCTTGTGTGCAGTTCTATCTCCAGCATGGTGTCCTCCATAAGCCTCAGAGTGACACTTGCGTAGGATCTGTTCCTGTTCATGCTCAGGTACACAACGTCTAATAGTACCATCTACTCCTTCTTTATAAAGATGTGGGTCATCCCAAAAGTAATGCCTCAAATCATAGAAGAACTTTTTCTTTTGCTGGTATGTGAAACTAGGTGGTATAAATTTAGCAACAATGTAATTAGCATAATCAGCATACCATGGAGCAGTGTGAGAAGTATTTATGACATTTAATTGTTCATCAGGAAAGCTATCATCAATAGGTAGTGGGTCATCAAGCACATTTTCTAACCTAGACAAGTTGTCTACAATGGGGTTCTCAGCTCCCTTCCTATCAATAATATGCAAATCAAATTCTTGTAGCAAGAGAACCCATCTAATAAGTCTAGGTTTAGTATCTTTCTTTTCCATAAGATATTTAATAGCAACATGATCCGTGCGAATAGTTACTTTAGAATCAACAATATAAGGTCTGAACTTATCACAAGCAAATACAACTGCTAAGAATTCTTTTTCAGTAGTAGCATAATTTCTTTGAGCATTGTCTAGAGCTTTGCTAGCATATTGAATAACATTCAATTTCTTATCAACTCTTTGCCCTAGAACAACACCTACAGCATAATCACTAGCATCACACATAATTTCAAAAGGTAAATTCCAATCAGGTGGCTGAACAATAGGTGCAGAGATCAATGCTTTCTTAAGTATTTAAAATGCTTCCACACAATCATCATCAAAAACAAATGGTATATCTTTTTGTAATAAATTAGTCAGAGGCCGAGAAATTTTTGAGAAGTCCTGAATGAACCTTCTATAGAAACCGGCATGACCAAGGAAACTTCTTATACCTTTGATGTCCTTGGGACATGGCATCTTTTCAATAGCATAAACCTTGGCTTTATCAACCTCAATACCTCTTTCAAAAAATTTATGCCCCAAGACAATACCTTCATTAACCATAAAGTGGCACTTTTCCCAATTCAAGACAAGATTAGTTTCTTCACATCTCTGCAAAACTCGATCAAGGTTGCTCAAGCAATCATCAAAACAGGATCCATAGACGGAAAAATCGTCCATGAAAACCTCACAAATCTTTTCACAGAAGTCAGAGAATATAGCCATCATGTATCTTTGAAAGGTAGCAGGTGCATTACATAAACCAAAAGGCATACGTCTATAAGCAAAAGTACCAAAAGGGCAAGTAAAAGTAGTCTTTGATTGATCATTGGGTGACACAGGTATTTGAGAGAAACCAGAATAACCATCTAGAAAGCAAAAATGTGTATGTTTGGATAATCTTTCTAGCATTTGATCGATAAAAGGTAAGGGGTAATGATCTTTTTTAGTAGCTTTATTTAATTTGTGGAAATCAATTACCATCCTATAACCCGTGATAATTCTTTGCGGGATCAACTCATCTTTATCATTAGGAATGACAGTAATACCTCCCTTCTTAGGGACACAATGGACAGGACTTACCCACTGACTATCAGCAACGGGATAAATTATACCTGCCTCAAGAAGCTTTAGTATTTCCTTTCTTACCACTTCCTTCATCTTAGGATTCAGCCGTCATTGATGATCAAGAACTGGTTTGGCATCTTCCTCCAAATTTATTTTGTGTTGACACAGAGTGGGGCTAATGCCCTTAAGATCATCAAGAGTATATCCAATAGCAGCACGGTGCTTCTTCAGAGTTTTCAATAATCTCTCTTCTTCACTCTCTGAAAGGTTAGCACTAATAATAACAGGATATATCTTTTTCTCATCAAGATAAGCATATTTAAGAGTATCAGGCAACGGTTTAAGCTCAAACACGGGATCACCCTTGGGTGGAGGAGGATCCCCTAGGATTTCAACACGCAAATTGTGTTTCAGGATGTGTTCCTGTTTAAAGAATACTTCATATATTTCCCTTCTTTCATTCATAAACATATCATTTTCATGGTCTAGCAAATATTGTTCTAAATGATCATTAGGAGGCACGGCAATAGGAGCAAGACCAATAATTTCATCTTTACTAGGCAATTCCTCTTCACGGTGTTGTCTACGAAATTTAGAGAAATTAAATTCATGAGACATATCACCTAAACCAATAGTAACAACATCCTTTTTGCAATCTATCTTAGCATTAACTGTGTTCAAGAAGGGTCTAGCAAAAATAATGGGACAAAAGCTATCTTGTGGGGAGCCAAGAACAAGAAAATTAGCAGGATATTTAGTTTTCCCACACAAGACTTCAACATCTCTAACAATTCCCATTGGTGAAATAGTATCTCTATTGGCAAGTTTAATTGTGACATCAATATCTTCTAACTCAACAGGTGCAATATCATGCATAATTTCTCTGTATAAGTCAATGGGTATTGCACTAGCACTAGCACCCATATCACATAAGCCATGATAACAATGATCTCCTATTTTAACAGAAATAACAGGCATGCCTGCCAAAGATCTAGGTTTATCTTTAGCACAAGGTTTAGCAATTCTAGCAGTTTCATCACAAAAATAAATAACATGCCCATCAATATTATCAGACAAGAGATCTTTAACAATAGCAATATTAGGTTCAACTTTAACTTTCTCAGGAGGTGTATAAGTTCTAATATTGCTTTTACGAACCACAGTTAAAGCTTTAGCATGATCTTTTATCCTAATAGGAAAAGGTGGTTTCTCAACATAAGCAGTAGGAACAATAGGATCATTATAGGTGACAGTCTTTTCTTCAACTTTAATAGGTGCAGCTACTTTTACTTCTATGGGAGGATGATATTCAAACCACTTCTCCCTAGGGAGATCAACATGAGTAGCAAAAGATTCACAGAAAGAAGCTACTATCTCATAGTCAAGTCCATATTTAGTGCTAAATTTACGGAAAACATCGGTATCCATAAAAGATTTAACACAATCAAACTTAGGTGTCATACCTGACTCCTTACCTTCGTTGAGGTCCCAGTCTTCAGAGTTGCATTTAATTCTTTCCAATAAATCCCATTTGAATTCAATAGTCTTCCTCATAAAAGAGCCAGCACAAGAAGCATCGAGCATGGTGCGATTGTTATCGAAAGCCGAGCATATAAATTTTGAATAATCATTTCTCTTGAGAGCTCATGATTGGGGCATGAATATAACATTGATTTAATCCTCCCACAAGCTTGAGCGATGCTTTCTCCTTCGCGAGGCCAAAAATTATATATATATAATTGCGATCACGATGAACAAGATGCATAGGATAAAACTTCTAATGAAATTCCAATTTCAATCGTTTGTAGTTCCATGACCCCGTATCATCACATAGCCTAAACCATGTCAATGCATCTTCCTTCAAAGATAAAGGGAAGACCTTCTTCTTAAAAACATCTCCGGGTACACCTGCAAGCTTAAATAATCCACAAACATCATCCACATATATTAGGTGCTCATCAGGATGCGTTGTTCCGTCTCCCGCAAAAGGATTAGCTAGCCGTTTTTCTATCATACCCGAAGGAATTTCAAAGCAGACATTTTCATTTTTAGTAGGTTCAGTAGGTTGAGGAGCAACTCTTTGCTCTACTGGTCGGGGTGAAGATACCCCGAACAAGCCCCTCGGAGGATTACTTTCCATAGTAACAAGTGACAGTAAATTTCAGCACACTATATAAATTTTTCCTTACCAAATTCCACCTACCAAAGGCTCTTCACTCCCCGGCAACGGCGCCAGAAAAGTGTCTTGATGACCCACAAGTATAGGGGATATGTCGTTGTCCTTTCGATAAGTAAGAGTGTCGAACCCAACGAGGAGCAGAAGGAAATGATAAGTGGTTTTCAGCAAGGTATTCTCTACAAGCACTGAAATAATAGGTAACATATAGTTTTGTGATAGGATAATTTGTAATGAGTAACAAATAACAAAAGTAAATAAAGTGCAACATGGTGGCCCAATCCTTTTTGTAGCAAAGGAAAAGCCTGGACAAACTCTTATATGATGTAAAGCGCTCCCGAGGACACATGGGAATATCGGCAAGCTAGGTTTCATCACGATCATATGATTCGCGTTCTGTACTTTGATAATTTGGTATGTGGGTGGATCGGTGCTTGGGTACCGCCCTTACTTGGACAAGCATCCCACTTATGATTAACCTCTATTGCAAGCATCCGCAACTACAACAAAAGTATCAAGGTAAACCTAACCATAGCATGAAACATATGGATCCAAATCAGCCCCTTACGAAGCAACACATAAACTAGGGTTTAAGATTTTGTCACTCTAGCAACCCATCATCTACTTATTACTTCCCAATGCCTTCCTTTAGGCCCAAATAATGGTGAAGTGTCATGTAGTCGATGTTCACATAACACCACTAGAGGAGAGACAACATACATCTCATCAATATATCGAACGAATACCAAATTCACATGACTACTAATAGCAAGACTTCTCCCATGTCCTCAGGAACAAATACTACTACTCACAAAGCATATTCATGTTCATAATCAAAGGGGTATTAATGTGCATATAGGATATGAACATATGATATTCCACCAAATAAACCAACTAGCATCAACTACAAAGAGTAATTAACACTACTAGCAACCCACAGGTACCAATCCCGGACTTGGAGACAAGAATTGGATACAAGAGATGAACTAGGGTTTTGAGAGGAGATGGTGCTGGTGAAGATGTTGATGGAGATTGCCCTCTCCCGATGAGAGGAGCGTTGGTGATGACGATGGCGATGATTTCCCCCTCCCGGAGGGAGGTTTCCCCAGCAGAACAACTCCGCCAGAGCCCTAGATTGGTTCCGCCAAGGTTTCGCCTAGTGGCGGTGGAGTCTCGTTCGGATAGATGGCTTATCATTTTTTCCTCATCGAAAGACTCCATATAGTAGAAGATGTTCATCGGAGGGCCACCAGGGGGCCCATGAGGTAGGGGGCGCACCCAGGGGGGTAGGGCGCGCCCCCACCCTCGTGGGCTGGGTGTGGCCCCCCTGGTGAACTTCCTGCTCTCAGTATTTTTTATATATTCTGAAAATGACTTCCGTGAAGTTTTAGGACTTTTGGAGCTGTGCAGAATAGGTCTCTAATATTTGCTCCTTTGCCAGCCCAGAATCCCAGCTGCTAGCATTCTCCCTCTTTATGTAAACCTTGTAAAATAAGAGCGAATAGGCATAAGTATTGTGACATAATGTGTAATAATAGCCCATAATGCAATAAATATCGATATAAAAGCATGATGCAAAATGGACGTATCATTGATTTTGAGTGTTTGACAACAACGACATCGTCCTCATCGACCATTGCCTGTAGCTTAGATAACTCCTCAGTTGCTAAGGCCTCGGATTCGGCCTCAAGGGCCCAAGTCACAATCATGTCCTCGACTATGAATGATCGGTCGAGGTTTCCATCTATCGTACTCACGCCATTGGGCCCTGACATCATTAGTTTCATATATGCATGGTGGGGAACATCTTGGTGTTGGGGAACATAGCATGAATTTCAAAAAAATTCATACGATCACGCAAGATCTATCTAGGAGATGCATAGCAACAAGAGGGGGGGGGTGTCCACGTACCCTCGTAGACCGAAAGCGGAAGCATTAGGTTAACGCGGTTGATGTAGTCAAACGTCTTCGCGATCCAACCGATCAAGTACTGAACGTACGACACCTCCGAGTTCAGCACATGTTCAGCTCGATGACGTCCCTCGAACTCTTGATCCAGCAGAGGTTTGAGGGAGAGTTCTGTCAGCACAACGGTGTGGTGTCGGTGATGGTGATATAATTCGCGTAGGGCTTCGCCTAAGAACTACGTGAATATGACCGGAGGAGTAAACCATGGAGAGAGAGGCCACACACGGCTAGGAACAATATTGATGTTGTCTCCAAGGGGTGCCATGCCCAAGTATATAAAGGAGGGAGAGGAAGGAGGCCAGCCCTAGGGGGCGCGCCAAGTGGGGGGGGGGGTTCCTACTAGGACTCCCAATCCTAGTAGGATTCGACCCCCCTCTTTTCCTTCTCATGGAGGGGGAAAGGGGTAAGGGAGAGGGAAGAGGAGAAGGAAAGGGGGGGCACCCCCTCCACAGTCCAATTCAAACTCCCTATGGGAGGGGGCGCAGCCACCCCTTGTGGGCTGCCTCCCCTCTCCCCTATGGCCCATGTAGGCCCAATACTTTCCCCAGGGGGTTCCGATAACCCCTCGGTACTTTGAAAAAATACTCGAACCACTCCGAAACCATTCCGGTGTCTGAATACCATCGTCCAATATATCAATCTTTACCTCTCGACTATTTTGAGACTCCTCGTCATGTACGTGATCTCATCCGGGACTCCGAACAATCTTCGGTGACCAAAACACATAACTCATAACACAAATCGTCATCGAACGTTAAGCGTGCGGACCCTACGGGTTCGAGAACTATGTAGACATGACCGAGACTCATCTCCGGTTAATAACCAATATCGGAACCTGGATGCTTATATTGGTTCCTACATATTCTACGAAGATCTTTATCGGTCAAACCGCAATAACAACATACGTTATTCCTTTTGTCATCGATATGTTACTTGCCCGAGATTCGATCGTCGGTATCCTCATACCTAGTTCAATCTCGTTACTTGCAAGTCCCTTTACTCGTTCCATAATGCATCATCCCGCAACTAACTCATTAGTCACATTGCTTGCAAGGCTTATCATGATGTGCATTACCGAGAGGGCCCAGAGATACCTCTCTGATACTCGGAGTGACAAATCCTAATCTCGATCTATGCCAACCCAACAAACACCTTCGGAGACACTTGTAGAGCATCTTTATAATCACCCAGTTACATTGTGACGTTTGATAGCACACAAGGTGTTCCTCCGGTATTCGGGAGTTGCATAATCTCATAGTCAAAGGAATATGTATAAGTCATGAAGAAAGCAATAGCGATAAAACTTAACGATCATTATGCTAAGTTAATGGATGGGTCTTGTCCATCACATCATTCTCCTAATGATGTGATCCCATTCATCAAATGACAACACATGTCTATGGTCAGGAAACTTAACCATCTTTGATTAACGAGCTAGTCTAGTAGAGGCATACTAGGGACACTTTATTTTGTCTATGTATCCACACATGCATCAAGTTTCCGGTTAATACAATTCTAGCATGAATAATAAACATTTATCATGATATAAGGAAATATAAATAACAACTTTATTATTGCCTCTAGGGCATATTTCCTTCACACGGAACATGGCAAACGCTGATCGATGGAGCAACACATGGTAGCCGCTCTGGAATGGGGCTATATCAAAGATTAATGCCTCAACCCAATAATTATCGTGAATTCCAAACACCGCACTGAGTGTGACTATTCTGGTGCAGCGTGCTTCTTTCTCAGTGATGATACCTTTAAATATTGTCCTGCTCGCTTGGATGCAGGATCTGTCAAATTGGATCTTTTGCAAAGTATCCCGTAGATGAGGTTGAGGTTGCCGACGCCGTCCATCGGGGCCTTGGATAGACGTTAACAGTCAATTGCGGGGGCGAGGACAAGAGCCGCAACTCCTCGGTTGTGGACTGTAAACTCCCTTCGGCTGATCCTGATGATCGAAAGTGATCGGAACGTCCGACCACTTATTGTTCGATGTCGTCGTGCTCTCAACGGTGTAGATCTCTCGAAGAGCTTTATTCATTGTTTTTATGAGTAGTGCGTCTCATAGATCATAAGCACGTTTTGACCTCGGGCGGATATTGTCCTTGATCATGGTTGATTGCTATACCCTGGCTAATTCTGTTGCCGGGGTTGTCGAGGAACTCCAGGCCTCTGTTTGCCACCTGCCTAAGGACCCAACAGTTCCTGTCTTTGTGGGCGACTTGTTTGTCCGATGAGGTAGAGTGGATTGCACACAACTGGTCAAGTATCGTGTCTAATAGCGAGCTTTGCAGCTGCCTACCCGACTTTTCCTTTGTGGAAGTTCTCTTATTGTCTATCGACATTGTTGCAATTGGGACGTCAGTTGCGGCAGGAGCGCCTACCTTCCCCTTCCGAATTGGGAAATTCCAAGCTAGGGTCTCGACACCATTGATTGGATAAACCAGCATCCTCCATGGTGCAATAGATTGTCATCAGGTCGGAGAGTTCGGCACACGCCCTCGGATGTTTATGGATGACCTCCCTACTGACCCCTTCATCATAAACATTGAGCCGGAATGCCGCTAGGGCTTCTCCGTCTGTATAGTCTAGAATTTCGATTTTCTTTAACAGAAAACATGTCTAGAATTGTCGGACATTCTCTCTTCTCTTCTGTACGACTAAGGCTAGGTCCCTGATGTCAATTGATCCCGTGCTATCTGGGCATTTCTCTACATGATGGTGGGTGAGAGCAAAAGTTTGGCTCCGATCCAGTCTGGCATCGACATTGACGATGATTTTTCTAAGGATCGATCTGACATCAATCTTGGGTTATTTTGCACGCCAGATGTGACGATCGGATAATTAAGCTACAGTGAACCTATGCTAATGAAGCCATATCACCTCGGTTACTGTTGATAAACTTGCGTTGATTCGAAACCGATTCAAATTCAATCTAAAAATCAAGTTAAACATTTGAAGTTTTCAAAAGTCAAAACCAAAATGTTCTTATGTGTCAAATAAATCAGGGGTAATATTGTTGGAGAAACCACATTTTTATGAAATATTTAAATGCACTAAAATGATTAAAACAGGAGCAAAAACATTCATTAATGACTTTTATATTTTATAAAATACTAAACTATTTTATTTTGGAGCAAAACATTTTAAGCCAGTGGGTTAAATGATAGTGTTAATTTAGGATTTTGTTTTGTATTTATGTTAAACTAAAGTAATTAAAAGTAAAATAAAAACAGAAAAGAAAAGAATAAAAAGACAAAAATGACAAAAGGATAAAAGAACAAGCCCCCAACTCGGCCTAGGCCCAGCAGGCCACCAGGCCGGCCCAGGCCACCCCTACTTACACCCCACCTGGTCCACACCGAAACCCTAGCCCACCCCTCTCACCCATTTTCCCTCCCCCGATCCAGATCTGGACCCAGCGCTGCCCCGACGCGCCCCAAGCTCGTCGTCGTTGCCGTGCACCACCGCCGTCGTCGGACCTCCCCGCCACGGTGTCGCTGAAGCTGTCCTGCCATCGTCCCCATCCTCCTCCTCGACCCCTGCTGCCCATACCCCTACGCTCCCGTGGTGAGGCCCCGACCTCTCCCCTCTTCCCCTGTCGGACACCGTCCGCCGTGCCCGACTGCGTCGTTGCACGGGCCACTGCCCCGCTCGTAAGCCCCGCCGCTATACGCACTCCACCGTGGCACCTCCGCACGCGCACGAGCATGTGCTCACGGCCGCGGCCTCCTCCCCGTGCCGCGCCTGGACCGGTGCCTCGCTCGCGGCCCTGCTGCTCGCTAGTGCACGCTGTCCCGACTCGCCGACGCTGTTGTCGCCTCGTCGGCCCGCGCGCCCGTCAACCCCCCTCGCTCCGGCTCTACCCCTCCCTGCTCCGCTGGTGTCGCTTGAAGCTACGTCGGTATTTCCCCAAAGAGGAAGGGATGATGCAGCACAGCGGCGGTAGGTATTTCCCTCAGATATGAAACAAAGGTTATCGAACCAGTAAGAGAACCAAGCAACACAACGTAAACAACACCTGCACAGAGATAACAAATCCTCGCAACCCGACGTGTTGAAGGGGTTGTCAATCCCTTCCGGGATACTGATAACCCACAAGTATAGGGGATCGCAACAGTTTTCGATAAGTAAGAGTGGCAAACCCAACGAGGAGCTAAAGGTAGAACAAATATTCCCTCAAGTTCTATCGACCACCGATACAACTCTACACATGCTTGATGTTCGCTTTACCTAGAACAAGTATGAAACTAGAAGTACTTTGTAGGTGTTGTTGGATAGGTTTGCAAGATAATAAGGATTACGTAAATAAAAAGTAGGGGCTGTTGTAAGTAAAGAAACAATAAAGTAAATATAGTGAGTGTGGAAAAGTGGTGGTAGGAGTTGCGAAATTGCCCCTAAGAAATTGACTACTTTACTAGACCGATAACAAGTATTATGTGGGAGAGGCCACTGCTAGCATGTCTTCCCTGACTTGGAATTCTATGCACTTATGATTGGAACTATTAGCAAGCATCTGCAACTACTAACATTCATTAAGGTAAAACCCAACCATATCATTAAGATATATTGGTCCCCCTTCAATCCCGTATGCATCAATTTCTATGCTAGGTTGAAGCTTCTGTCACTCTTGCCCTCCAATACATAGTCCTATCAACATACAACTAACCCTATGGTGTGATCCATGCGCGCAATCATATGATGGGCACCAAAGGACAGCAACATAACCACAAGCAAATTAAATCAATCATAGCAATTCATCAACCACCGATAGGACAACGAAAATCTACTCAGACATCATAGGATGGCAACACATCATTGGATAATAATATGAAGCATAAAGCATCATGTTCAAGTAGAGGGTACAACGGGTTGCGGGAGAGTGGACCGCTATAGATAGAGGGGGGGAAGTTGATGGAGATGTTGGTGAAGATGGCGGAGGTGTTGGTGTAGATCGCGGTGTTGATGATGGCCCCCGGTGGCGTTCCGGTGCCACCGGAAGCGAGGGGGAGAGAGCCCCCCTCCTCCTTCTTCTTCCTTGACCTCCTCCCTAGATGGGAGAAGGGTTTCCCCTTTGGTCCATGGCCTCCATGGCACGGGAGGGGTGAGAGCCCCTCCGAGATTGGATCTGTCTTTCCGTCTCTCTCTGTTTCTGCGTTCTCAGATTCTTCCCTTTCACCCGTTTCTTATATTCCCGGAGATCCGTAACTCCGATTGGGCTGAAATTTTGACACGATCTCTATCCGGAAATTAGCTTTCTTGCGGCGAAAGAAGGGCATCAACCGCCATACGGGTGGCCCACGAGGGTCAGGGGCGCGCCTGGGGGGCAGGTGCGCCCTCCTGCCTCGTGGCCACCTCGGGCAGCGTCTCGCGTGGATTTTTCTTCCCAAAAATCATATATATTCCAAAAAAATCTCTATCAATTTTTATTCCATTTGGACTCCGTTTGATATGGATATTCCGTGAAACAAAAAACATGCAACAAACAGGAACTGGCACTGAGCACTGGATCAATATGTTAGTCCCAAAAATAGTATAAAAAATTGCCAAAAGTATATGAAAGTTATAGAATATTGGCATGGAACAATCAAAAATTATAGATACGACGGAGACGTATCAACATCCCCAAGCTTAATTCATGCTCGTCCTCGAGTAGGTAAATGATAAAAAAATTGATGTGGAATGCTACCTAGCATAATCTTGATCATATGTCTAATCATGGCATGAATATTAAGATACAAGTGATTCAATGCAATAGTCTATCATTTGACATAAAAACAATAATACTTCAAGCCTACTAATAAAGCAATCACATCTTTTCAAAATAACAAGGTCAAAGAAAGTTATCCCTACAAAATCATATAGTCTGGCTATGCTCCATCTTCACCACACAAAATACTCAAATCATGCACAACCCCGATGACAAGCCAAGCAATTGTTTCATACTTTTGACGTTCTCAAACCTTTTCAACTTTCACGCAATACATGAGCGTGAGCCATGGACATAGCACTATAGGTGGAATAGAATGGTGGTCGTGGAGAAGACAAAAAGGAGAAGATAGTCTCACATCAACTAGGCGTATCAACGGGCTATGGAGATGCCCATCAATAGATATCAATGTGAGTGAGTAGGGATTGCCATGCAACAGATGCACTAGAGCTATAAGTATATGAAAACTCTAACTGAAACTAAGTGGGTGTGCATCCAACTTGCTTGCTCATGAAGACCTAGGGAATTTGAGGAAGCCCATCGTTGGAATATACAAGCCAAGTTCTATAATGAAAATTCCCACTAGTACATGAAAGTGATAACTCAAGAGACTCTCTATATGAAGAACATGGTGCTACTTTGAAGCACAAGTGTGGAAAAAGGATAGTAACATTGCCCCTTCTCTCTTTTTCTCTCATTTTTTCTTTTTTCTTTTTTTCTTTTTTTTCTTTTTTTGTAGGCTTCTTTGGCCTCTCTCTTTTTTTGGGCTTCTTTGGCCACTTTTATTTTGATAACCTCACATGGGACATTGCTCTAATAATGATGATCTTCACACTTTTATTTACTTACAACTCAATATTACAACTCGATATCTAGAACAAGGATATGACTCTATATGAATGCCTCCGGCGGTGTACCGGGATGTGCAATGATCTAGCGTAGCAATGACATCAAAAAACGGACAAGCCATGAAAACATCATGCTAGCTATCTTATGATCATGCAAAGCAATATGACAATGAATGCTCAAGTCATGTATATGATGATGATGAAAGTTGCATGGCAATATATCTCGGAATGGCCATGGAAATGCCATGATAGGTAGGTATGGTGGCTGTTTTGAGGAAGATATAAGGTGGGTTTATGGTACCGGCGAAAGTTGCGCGGTACTAGAGAGGCTAGCAATGGTGGAAGGGTGAGAGTGCGTATAATCCATGGACTCAACATTAGTCATAAAGAACTCACATACTTATTGCAAAAATCTATTAGTCATCGAAACAAAGTACTACAGGCATGCTCCTAGGGGGATAGATTGGTAGGAAGAGACCATCGCTCGTCCCCGACCGCCACTCATAAGGAAGACAATCAATAAATACCTCATGCTCCAACTTCGTTACATAACGGTTCACCATACGTGCATGCTGCGGGAATAACAAACCTCAACACAAGTATTTCTACAATCCACAACTACCCACTAGCATGACTCTAATATCACCATCTTTATATCGCAAAACTATTGGAAGGAATCAAACATATCATATTCGGTGATCTACAAGTTTTATGTAGGATTTTATGACTAACCATGTGAATGACCAATTCCTGTCATCTCTCTAAATAGATATAAGTGAAGCAAGAGAGTATTCTACAAATGGCGGTTTTCTATGTAAAGAGAAACAGGCAATCCAAACTTCAAATGATATAAGCGAAGCACATGAAGCATTCTATAAAGCCATACTCAAAAGATATAAGTGAAGTGCATAGAGCATTCTATAAATCAACTAAGGACTATCTCATACCAGCATGGTGCATAAAAGAAAAATGAAAACTAAATGCAAAAGACGCTCCAAGATTGCACATATCGCATGAATGAAACGAATCCGAAAACATACCGATACTTGTTGAAGAAAGAAGGGATGCCTTCCGGGGCATCCCCAAGCTTAGACGCTTGAGTATCCTTGAATATTTACTTGGGGTGCCTCGGGCATCCCCAATCTTGAGCTCTTGCCTCTCTTCCTTCTTCTCACATCAAGACCTTCTCGATCATCGAACACTTCATCCACACAAAACTTCAACAGAAAACTCGGTAAGATCCGTTAGTATAATAAAGCAAATCACTACTCTAAGTACTGTGGCAAACCAATTCATATTTTGTTTTTGCATTGTGTCTACTGTAATATAACTTTTTCATGGCTTAATCCACTGATATAAATTGATAGTTTCATCAAAACAAGCAAAATATGCATCAAAAACAGAATCTGTCTAAAACAGAACAGTCTGTAATAATCTGAACATTTACCATACTTATGATAGTTGAAAAATTCTGCCAAAATTAGGAAAAATAAACAATTTGTATAGGAAGACAGTGCAAAAGGAATCAGAACCATTTGACATTCCAGCTAAAAATGTAAAATAGCGCACTACAGCCAAATTTTCTGTCCTGCACCGTACAAACCATCAAGCAAATGTAAACATCCTAAAGGCAAACCTTGGCACATTATTTTTATAATACAATGGAATTGTACAAGGGGATAATTATTTTTGTTGAAAAGTTTCTGTAATCAAGATTCACAAAGTTTCCGTGAGCATGAACAAAGTTCAAGGCTAGCTCCCACTTCAACAATGCTTGTCTTTCTCACTTTCGCTTTCCTTTTTGAAAAAGTTTTGGGTTCCCCTCTTTATTTTTGTTGTTTTTAAACTATATGAAAGCACTCAACAGAAATAAATGACTCTATAAAACTTCCGGGTTTTCTCCCTGGCAGCATTTTCTTTAAAGCCATTAAGCTAGGCATATAGTGCTCAAGTAATGGATCCACCTGGATCCCAAGGTATATCAAAGCCAATTTTAATTAACAATGATTTGTAATTTAGTAGTGAGCACAAAGTAACATATATCATATAAAAACAAAGTCTAACTCTCTTCCTATGCATCGGCATGTCATAAAAGAACAATTCATGCACACATAGTAAATGCCAATGCATAGTATAAACAGTTTCTTGCAATTTTATCATATTGGAAACATAGAGAGGTGGAGATATAGTTCCTCTCTCATAATAATTGCAAGTAGGAGCAGCAAGCACATGCATATTATATTCATCAAAATCATCATGTGCAGCGGTAAAAGGCAACCCATCAATATATTCCTTAATAAGAGCAAACTTTTCTGATATAGTGTAGTCGGGAGAATTCAAAAAGATAATAGGACTATCATGTGTGGGTGCAATAGCAAAAATTTCATGTTTAACATAAGGAACTATAGCAAGTTCATCTTCATAAGCATAATTCATATTGGCATCTTGGCCACAAGTATAGCAAGCATCATCAAAAAGGGATATTTCAAAAGAATCAACGGGATCATAACAATCATCATAGCAATCATCCTCCGGTAAGCACGAAGGGAAATTAGACAATGTATGAGTTGAAGAGTTACTCTCATTAGAAGGTGGGCACGGGTAGCTAATCCGCTCTTCCTCCTTTTGTTCTTCGCTCTCCTCCTCATCTTTTTCATCCAATGAGCTCACAGTTTCATCAATTTCTTCTTCCATAGACTCCTGCAAAATATTATTCTCTTCTTGGACAGTGGAGACTTTCTTAATAAGCACATTAATTTCATAATTGTATTCATAATTCTCGTAACAATATTTCAGGATAGCTAAATTTTCAGGTTTATTAACAGCATCATCAGAATCTTCAAACTCTTTAGACATAGACTCAATTTCATAAGCACCCTTAAAAGCAACAAATTCTTCTATTTGTTCTACATCATAGTAATCATATATACCATTAGCATAAGAAGCTAAGGTTTCATTATCATTAAATTCACATGAAAATGGAAGGTGTGGAGCCTTCACCTTAGAGCAACAAGTATAATCATATCTCAAGCATAGTTGCCTAGCATAACAATTCAATATATGAATTTGATCCCATAATAGTTTACCTTTTTGTGTCAAGCGGTAATCCCTAAAGTATTCACGTTGATCCAACGTTACTCCCATTACATAATTGAATGGGGTTTTCTCAAGATTATTAAAATAGTACATAATATTTTTCACATAACCAACATCGAGGGTTTTAGGAGGTTCCCCATCTCCATGAGTAGCAATTACACCTATTTTTTTGGTATTTCGTGTTCCATATCCATAACTAAAGATAAAGAACAACTAAGAACAGCAAATAAAAATTACTTAGTGATAAAGCAAACAAGCACACACGAGAATATTCACCCCACACTATTGCTCCCCGGCAACGACGCCAGAAAAAGGTCTTGATAACCCACAAGTATAGGGGATCGCAACAGTTTTCGATAAGTAAGAGTGTCGAACCCAACGAGTAGCTAAAGGTAGAACAAATATTCCCTCAAGTTCTATCGATCATCGATACAACTCTACGCACGCTTGATGTTCGCTTTACCTAGAACATGTATGAAACTAGAAGTACTTTGTAGGTGTTGTTGGATAGGTTTGCAAGATAATAAAGATTACGTAAATAAAAAGTAGGGGCTCTTATAAGTAAAGAAACAATAAAGTAAATATAGCGAGTGTGGAAAAGTGGTGGTATGAGTTGCGAAATTGCCCCTAAGCAATTGACTACTTTACTAGACCGATAGCAAGTATTATGTGGGAGAGGCCACTGCTAGCATGTCATCCCTGACTTGGAATTCTATGCACTTATGATTGGAACTATTAGCAAGCATCTGCAACTACTAACGTTCATTAAGTTAAAACCCAACCATAGCATTAAGATATATTGGCCCCCCTTCAATCCCGTATGCATCAATTTCTATGCTAGGTTGAAGCTTCTGTCACTCTTGCCCTCCAATACATAGTCCTATCAACATACAACTAACCCTATGGTGTGATCCACGCGCGCAATCATATGATGGGCACCAAAGGACAGCAACATAACCACAAGAAAATTAAATCAATCATAGCAATTCATCAACCACCGATAGGACAACGAAAATCTACTCAGACATCAATAGGATGGCAACACATCATTGGATAATAATATGAAGCATAAAGCACCATGTTCAAGTAGAGGGTATAGCGGGTTGCGGGAGAGTGGACCGCTGTAGATAGAGGGGGGAAGTTGATGGAATGTTGGTGAAGATGGCGGAGGTGTTGGTGTAGATCACGGTGATGATGATGGCCCCCGGCGGCGTTCCGGTACCACCGGAAGCGAGGGGGAGAGAGCCCCCCTCCTTCTTCTTCTTCCTTGACCTCCTCCCTAGATGGGAGAAGGGTTTCCCCTCTGGTCCATGGACTCCATGGCACGGGAGGGGCAAGATCCCCTCTGAGATTGGATCTGTCTCTCTCTCTCTCTCTGTTTCTGCGTTCTCAAATTCTTCCCTTTCACCATTTCTTATATTCCCGAAGATCTGTAACTCCGATTGGGCTGAAATTTTGACACGATCTCTATCCGGAAATTAGCTTTCTTGCGGTGAAAGAAGGGAATCAACCGCCTTACGGGTGGCCCACGAGGGTCAGGGGCGTGCCTGGGGGGGGCAGGCGCGCCCTCCTGCCTCGTGGCCACCTTGGGCACCGTCTCGCGTGGATTTTTCTTCCCAAAAATCATATATATTCCAAAAAAATCTCCGTCAGTTTTATTCCGTTTGGACTCCGTTTGATATGGATATTCTGCGAAACAAAAAACATGCGACAAACAGGAACTGGCACTGGGCACTGGATCAATATGTTTGTCCCAAAAATAGTATAAAAAGTTGCCAAAAGTATATGAAAGTTGTAGAATATTGGCATGGAACAATCAAAAATTATAGATACGACGGAGACGTATCAGGTACGACGCCTCTGCCGTATATCAACAAATTATGGTTTCGAGGGTCATCCATTACGAAAGCATTCTTCACATCTAGCTGATGTAAAGGCCACCCAAAGTAAGTTGACTGCGCATGAGATTAAGGTTCTCACCGTGTCCATCTTCGCCACTGGTGCTTTGGTCTCATCATAGTCTATCTCCCAAGATAGGCAAACGGGCGCGAGGTAAATTTGTAGTAGATTGATAGATCGAATGCCAAATAAATAAATAAGAATAAATTGTAGCAAGATATTTTTGGGTTTTTGGTTTAGTATATCTAAAAATAAAGGCAAATAAAATTAGATCGCAAAGGCAAATAATATGAGAAAGAGACCCGGGGGCCGTAGGTTTCATTAGTGGTTTCTCTCCAGAAAAATAGCAAAGCAGTGGGTGAACAAATTACTGTTGGGCAATTGACAAAACTTCAAATACTCATGACGATATCCAGGCAATGATCATTATATAGGCATCACATCCAAGATTAGTAGACCGACTCCTACCTGCATCTACTACTATTACTCCACACATCGACCGCTATCCAGCATGCATCTAGTGTATTAAGTTCATGGAGAAACGGAGTAATGCAATAATAATGATGACATGATGTAGACAAGATCTATCTATGTAGAGATAGACCCCATCGTTTTATCCTTAGTAGCAGCAATGCATACGTGTCGGTTCCCTTTCTGTCACTAGGATCAAGGACCGTAAGATCGAACCCACTACAAAGCACCTCTTCCCATTTCAAGATAAATAGATCAAGTTGGCCAAACAAAACCCAAATATCGGAGAATAAATATAAGGCTATAAGAGATCATGCATAAAAGAGATAAAAAAACTCAAATACTTTCATGGATATAAAAAGATAGATCTAATCATAAACTCAAAGTTCATCGATCCCAACAAACACACCGCAAAAAGAGTTACATCATATGGATCTCCAAGAGACCATTGTGTTGAGAATCAAGAGAGAGAGATGAAGCCATCTAGCTACTAACTATGCACCCGAAGGTCTACAAAGAACTACTGATGCATCATCATAGAGGCACCAATGGAGGTGGTGAACCCCATCCGAGATGGTGTCTAGATTGGATCTAGTGGTTCTGGACTCTGTGGCGGCTGGATGAATATTTCATCGACTCCCGTAGGGTTCTGGAAATATTTGGGTATTTATAGGGCAAAGAGACGGTCTGGGGGGGCACCCGAGGTGGGCACAACCCACCAGGGCGCGCCTGGGCCTCCTGGTGCGCCCTGGTGGGTTATGCCTCCCTCGGGGCACCCCCACGTGCAGCCAGGGCCCGTTGTGTTCCTTTTGGCCCATAAAAATTCTCCGTAAAGTTTCGTGGCATTTGGACTCCGTTTGATATTGATTTTCTGTGATGTAAAAAACATGGAAAAAACAACAACTGGCACTTGGCACTATGTCAATAGGTTAGTACCAAAAAATGATATAAAATGATTATAAAACATCCAAGATTGATAATATAACAACAGGAATAATCAAAAATTATAGATACATTGGAGACGTATCAGCATCCCCAAGCTTAACTCCTACTCATCCTTGAGTAGGGAAGTGATAAAAACAGAATTTTTGATGTGGAATGCTGCCTAACATGTCATATCATATTTCTTCCTTTATAACATGGACATTTGGACTTTTATATTGTTCAAAGCAATGGTATAGTTTTGACATGATGATTTAAATACTCAAGCATATCAACAAGCAACCATGTCTTTCAAAATATCAACGCTAAATTAAGCTATCCCTAGCCCATCATGCTCAATCATTGATCCATTCATGAAACACACTCGCATATTATCTACGTCCAATACTCAAGTATGATCATATTGCCTCCTAGTTGGTGCTTTTTATAAGAGAAGATGGAGACTCAAATTCAAAATAAAAATTGCATAATTTAAAAGAAAGGCCCTTCGCAGAGGGAAGTAGGGATTTGTAGAGGTGCCAGAGCTCAAAGAAAAAAACTTAGAGATAAAAACATTTTGGGAGGTGTATCCATCCCACCAATGAAAACGACTTAGAGTTCCCAATACTTTCCATGCATAGATATATCATAGGCGGTTCCCAGATAGAAAATAAAGTTTATTCCTTTTTCCACCATACTTTCACTTTCCATGGCTAACCGTATCCACGGGTGCCCCACCATACCAACACTTTCCAAGGAATTTATTATTTGACAACATAAAGTAAATTCATTTTTTTGCATTTCGGGACTGGGCATCTATTGGTGATATAACTATTGGGTATAACCCGCCCAGGAGGGGCCGGGTTATCCCCATGGCGGTTCATCTAGACGAAGCCCATAAGTATGTGAAGGTGGCGGTTCATGAAGCAGGCTTGTTAAGGGGCCCAAACCAAGAGGCGGCTTAAGGCCCGTGAGTATAAACCGTCATGTATATGTAACTTGTGTTATAAGGCATGTAAGAAAATTCACCGAGCCGGACACGTTTGTATGAGCCGGCCGGGACTCTGCAGGCCGCAGGGCGTCAACCCACGTATATAAGGGGGCGACCCGGCAGTGGCTGAGGGCAGGAAACAACAAGTCAAAAGCTAGGCAAAGCATATTTGCTCCCTGGTAATCGAAACCCTAGCAATACCACCTCAGACTGGAGTAGGCTTTTACCTTCACCGTAAGGGGCCAAACCGGTATAAACTCTCCGTGTCCTTTGTCCCATTTAACCCCTTTAAGCTAATCTCATCGCAATGGCTCCACAACTGAGTCCTTCTACGAGGACATCTACCATGAGAATTCCACGACAGTTAGCTCCCACCATGGGGCCAGCGCATGGTGGTTTTGAGTTCTTAAAGGGCAGCTTCGAAGGGCTCAAGGGATACACTGTGGGCCGGATGACCAAGAGTCATCGTGGCAAGCTCTACATCGATGATGCAGGATGGGGCCCCGAGGCCAACTCAATTGAGTACGGGTACCGGGTCCCCTTCGGCGGAATCCACGTCTTCATCGGCAAGATCGGCGAACCGGGCCCTGAGCCGGACATCTGCACCAACATCATCGAGACGGCTCAGCGTGCACGACCCGCCCGAGTTCAACCTGCCGTAAAGCACGTCTTCGTTGGGTTCACCCATGGGGCTGAGTTGGAAGGCTCTGTGTCTGGCGGTGAGACGGCCATCTACTCTGATGATGAGTCGTCCACGGGCGAGACCAACTCAATGTATCAGCTACAAGACGGGTGGCTTGGGGGCTGTTCCAATGGCGACAGTATTCCGGACCCTCATGAGCCACCGAACAGGGTGGCGATCTTCATGGCCGGCACCCAGCCGGTCTTGGTTCGACAGCCGCCGCGGCTATGTATTCTAGTGCAGCAGCCGTAACGGCAGTGGGGGCTACCGATTCGGCGCGCCCGCCGGCTCAAGTTTTAACAGATCTGTTGGATGCTCTGACGACTCTGATGGAGGTTGAGGTAACCCCATGCAACCAGGAGCAGCACAAGGCAAAAGTAGCAAAGTTGCGTGATGAGATAGGGCAAGCCAAGGCGGAATTGGCAGTAGAAAACGCAAGGATGGCTGCAGAGCGGACCGTTTTAAGTGCCCAAGGACATCGCATTCAAGTAGATTCATACCAGCTCACAGTGGATCAGAACGCATCAAACAAAGTTTTGAGGAGAAAATACCGGAGTCGTCTGCCCTCAGTTTATGAGTCAAGGGACCTCTTCAACACCCCTGGCGCCGGGGCCAGTAACCCGCCGGTGGTGAATCGGATGACGGAAGCGCCAGGCGGTGGGGTGCCACGTCAGCCGCGCATGACAAGTTCTCCGTATATGAACAACACTCCGCCTCAACACGTGGTAACACCGCCGGGTCATTATTCCACCCCTTTGGACAACATGATTGCTGCAACGACGTGACTGGCGGCTTTACCAGTCGAGGGTGAGACTCCGACGGCGGTTGAAACCTGAAGGGCCAGGGAGCTCCTTCAAACGGCTTTAGTGCAGCAACAAGCTTATTCTTATAGCCATGACCAGATTCATTCAACCCCGCGTCCAAGCCAGAGCTACAGTAGGCATATTGACTCACCAGCAGTTTCGAGTACAGAGCGGCGCCGTAACTAGCCTCATGGGCATGACCCGGCGCGCAATGGTGCTAACATGCAGGATTTGGTGGACCAGGGCAGAGCATGTCGGGAGGCCGAACTAGCGGCTCAGCTGGCGGCTCATCAGCACACATTAGCTTACCCGATAGTATCAATTGAGGCAGGTGTGACTTCTAAGGCTTTCAGTGTGCCATGTCTAACAGCAGCTCTACGAAACGAGCGTCTGCCCAAGGACTTCAAAGGCCCTTGTAAGGTGCCTAATTACACAGCGGATCAGCCCCCTGAGGCGTGGGTGGAGAGTTATGAGATGGCCATGGAGATGCTGGATGTTAGTGAAGCTGCGTACGCTAAGTATTTCACCATGATTTTAGAAGGGACGGCTCGCACCTGGTTGAAGGGAATGCCAGCTAGCTCCATTGGGTCATGGGCAGAGTTGAAGGCCCGGTTTATCCAGAATTTCAAAGATACATGCAAACAGCCCATGTCGATCGTGGATTTGGTTTCTTGCATTCATGCTGAGGGAGAGTCAACGACCAGCTGGGTGCGCCGGGTCTCTACTATCATACATTCTTCAGATAACATCAATGTCAGCTCAGCGGTTCTAATGTTGGAGAAAAAATACCGTTTTATTCCACTTATGCAGAAGCTTGGGCGACTTAAGCATCATTGCAATGACATGGGGGAGCTTATGGCGGATCTTGTTAAGTATGCCGACTCTGATGGTACCAAGGACCCCGACTCTGAGGATGAGAGATCGGGAAAGAGAAAGAAGAGTAGCGGCATGAAGGGCCAGCAGTACAACCCTACCAGTCAAGGCGGCAACGGTAAGCGCAAGGCTGATGATTTTGTGGCTAACACCGATGCGCGCAATTATAACCAGCATCGTAAGGGACCACCGGCTCAAAGGAAAAGGTTTGACCTTGATGCAGTATTAAATCAGCCATGTCCAAAACACGGAACGGATTAGCAGCCGACTACTCATCTGTGGAAAGATTGTATCATAATGTGAAGCTTTAGGGGGTCCATCCAACACAACCGTGGCCCGAATGACGGTTCAGGGTCCGGCTCTCATGGTCCAGGTCGTGGAGGCGGTGGTTCAAATTCCGGGTTTCAAGGCCATGGCAACCAAGGAAATTACAACCAGCAGAATAATCAGGGGAATCAGTAGCAGCAATAGTCTGGTTATCAAAGTAACCCGAAGCAACTCAATAGTGGGCAATACTGAAGGAAATATGCCCTAGAGGCAATAATAAAGTTATTATTTATTTCCTTATATCATGATAAATGTTTATTATTCATGCTAGAATTGTATTAACCGGAAACATAATACATGTATGAATACATAGACAAACAGAGTGTCACTAGTATGCCTCTACTTGACTAGCTCGTTAATCAAAGATGGTTATGTTTCCTAACCATGGACAAAGAGTTGTTATTTGATTAACGGGATCACATCATTAGGTGAATGATCTGATTGACATGACCCATTCCATTAGCTTAGCACCCGATCGTTTAGTATGTTGCCATTGCTTTCTTCATGACTTATACATGTTCCTATGACTATGAGATTATGCAACTCCCGTTTGCCGGAGGAACACTTTGTGTGCTACCAAACGTCAGAACGTAAATGGGTGATTATAAAGGTGCTCTATAGGTGTCTCCAAAGGTACATGTTGGGTTGGCGTATTTTGAGATTAGGATTTGTCACTCCGATTGTCGGAGAGGTATCTCTGGGCCCTCTCGGTAATACACATCACATAAGCCTTGCAAGCATTGCAACTAATGAGTTAGTTGTGAGATGATGTATTACGGAACGAGTAAAGAGACTTGCCGGTAACGAGATTGAACTAGGTATTGAGATACCGACGATCGAATCTCGGGCAAGTAACATACCGATGACAAAGGGAACAACGTATGTTGTTATGCGGTCTGACCGATAAAGATCTTCGTAGAATATGTAGGAGCCAATATGGGCATCCAGGTCCCGCTATTGGTTATTGACCGGAGACGTGTCTCGGTCATGTCTACATTGTTCTCGAACCAGTAGGGTCCGCACGCTTAAGGTTTCGATGACAGTTATATTATGAGTTTATGAGTTTTGATGTACCGAAGGAGTTCGGAGTCCCGGATGAGATCGGGGACATGACGAGGAGTCTCGAAATGGTCGAGACATAAAGATCGATATATTGGACGACTATATTCGGACATCGGAAAGGTTCCGAGTGATTCGGGTATTTTCGGAGTACCGGGTAGTTATGGGAGAAGCAATGGGCCTTGATGGGCTTTAGTGGGAAGAGGAGAAAGGGCCAAGGGGCTGCTGCGCCCCCCTCCCCTCTGGTCCGAATTGAACTAGGGAAAAGGGGGCCGGCCACCTTTCCTTCTCCTCCACTTCCTTCTCCCTTCCTCCCCTCTTGGTGGACTCCTACTAGGACTTGGAGTCCTAGTAGGACTCCACATCCTGGCCGCACCAATTGCCTTGGCCGGCCTCCTCCTCCTCCATCCTTTATATACTGAGGCAAGGGGCACCCCATGAGACACAAGTTGATCCACGTGATCATATTCTTAGCCGTGTGCGGTGCCCCCTTCCACCATAGTCCTCGATAATATTGTAGCGGTGCTTAGGCGAAGCCCTGCGACGGTAGTACATCAAGATCGTCACCATGCCGTCGTGCTGACGGAACTCTTCCTAGACACTTTGCTGGATCGGAGTCCGGGGATGGTCATCGAGCTGAACATGTGCTAGAACTCGGAGGTGCCGTAGTTTCGGTGCTTGATCGGTCGGGCCGTGGAGACGTACGACTACATCAACCAAGCTAACGCTTCCGTTGTCGATCTACAAGGGTACGTAGATCACACTCTCCCCCTCTCATTGCTATGCGTCACCATGATCTTGCGTGTGCGTAGGAATTTTTTTTGAAATTACTACGTTCCCCAACAGTGGCATCCGAGCCTAGGTTTTATATGTTGATGTTATATGCATGAGTAGAACACAAGTGAGTTGTGGGCGATATAAGTCATACTGCTTACCAGCATGTCATACTTTGGTTCGGCGGTATTGTTGGACGAAGCGGCCTAGACCGACATTACGCGTACGCTTACGCGAGACCGGTTCTCTCGATGTGCTTTGCATATAGGTGGCTTGCGGGTGACAGTTTCTCCAACTTTAGTTGAACCGAGTGTGGCTACGCCCGGTCCTTGCGAAGGTTAAAACAGCACCAACTTGACAAACTATCGTTGTGGTTTTGATGCGTAGGTAAGATTGCTTCTTGCTTAAGCCCGTAGCAGCCACGTAAAACTTGCAACAACAAAGTAGAGGACGTCTAACTTGTTTTTGCAGGGCATGTTGTGATGTGATATGGTCAAGACATGATGCTAATTTTATTGTATGAGATAATCATGTTTTGTAACCGAGTTATCGGCAACTGGCAGGAGCCATATGGTTGTCGCTTTATTGTATGCAATGCAATCGCGCTGTAATGCTTTACTTTATCACTAAGCGGTAGCGATAGTCGTGGAAGCATAAGATTGGCGAGACGACAACGATGCTACGATGGAGATCAAGGTGTCGCGCCGGTGATGTTGGTGATCACGACGGTGCTTCGAGGATGGAGATCACAAGCACAAGATGATGATGGCCATATCATATCACTTATATTGATTGCTTGTGATGTTTATCTTTTATGCATCTTATCTTGCTTTGATTGACGGTAGCATTATAAGATGATCTCTCACTAATTATCAAGAAGTGTTCTCCCTGAGTATGCACCGTTGCGAAAGTTCTTCGTGCTGAGACACCACGTGATGATCGGGTGTGATAGGCTCTATGTTCAAATACAACGGGTGCAAAACACTTGCACACGCGGAATACTCAGGTTATACTTGACGAGCCAAGCATATACAGATATGGCCTCGGAACACGGAGACCGAAAGGTTGAGCATGAATCATATAGTAGATATGATCAACATAGCGATGTTCACCAATGAAACTACTCCATCTCACGTGATGATCGGACATGGTTTAGTTGATTTGGATCACGTAATCACTTAGAGGATTAGAGGGATGTCTATCTAAGTGGGAGTTCTTAAGTAATATGATTAATTGAACTTAAAATTATCATGAACTTAGTCCTGGTAGTATTTTGCAAATTATGTTGTAGATCAATAGCTCGCGTTGTTGCTTCCCTGTGTTTATTTTGATATGTTCCTAGAGAAAATTGTGTTGAAAGATGTTAGTAGCAATGATGCGGATTGGATCCGTGATCTGAGGTTTATCCTCATTGCTGCACGGAAGAATTATGTCCTTGATGCACCGCTAGGTGACGGACCTATTGCAGGAGCAGATGCAGACGTTATGAACGTTTGGCTAGCTCAATATGATGACTACTTGATAGTTTAGTGCACCATGCTTAATGGCTTAGAATCGGGACTTCAAAGACGTTTTGAACGTCATGGACCATATGAGATGTTCCAGGAGTTGAAGTTAATATTGCAAGCAAATACCCGAGTTGAGAGATATGAAGTCTCCAACAAGTTCTATAGCTAAAAGATGGAGGAGAATCGCTCAACTAGTGAGCATGTGCTCAGATTGTCTGAGTACTACAATCGCTTGAATCAAGTGGGAGTTAATCTTCCAGATAAGATAGTGATTGACAAAATTCTCTAGTCGCCATCACCAAGTTAGTAGAACTTCGTGATGAACTATGATATGCAAGGGATAACGGAAACAATTCCCAAGCTCTTCGTAATGCGGAAATTGATGAAGGTAGAAATCGAGAAAAACATCAAGTGTTGATGGTAGACAAGACCACTAGTTTCAAGAAAGGGGCAGAGGGAAGAAGGGGAACTTCAAGAAGAACAACAAGCAAGTTGCTGCTCAAGTGAAGAAGCCCAAGTCTGGTCCTAAGCCTGAGACTAAGTGTTTCTACTGCAAAGGGACTGGTCACTGGAAGTGGAACTACCCCAAGCAGATAAGAAGGATGGCAAAGTGAACATAAGTATATTTGATATACATGTTATTGATGTGTACTTTACTAGTGTTTATAGCAACCCCTCAGTATTTGATACTAGTTTAGTTGCTAAGATTAGTAACTCGAAATGGGAGTTGCAGAATAAACAGAGACTAGTTAAGGGTGAAGTAACGATGTGTGTTGGAAGTGGTTCCAAGATTGATATGATCATCATCACACACTCCCTATACTTTCGAGATTAGTGTTGAACCTAAATAAGTGTTATTTGGTGTTCGCGTTGAGCATGAATATGATTTGATCATGTTTATTGCAATACGGTTATTCATTTAAGTTAGAGAACAATTGTTGTTCTGTTTACATGAATAAAACCTTCTATGGTCATACACACCAACGAAAATGGTTTGTTGGATCTCGATTGTAGTGATACACATATTCATAATATTGAAACCAAAAAATGCAAAGTTAATAATGATAGTGCAACTTATTTGTAGCACTGCCGTTTAGGTTATATTGGTGTAAAGCGCATGAAGAAACTCCATGCTGATGGGATTTTGGAATCACTTGGTTATGAATCACTTGATGCTTGCAAACCATGCCTCATGGGCAAGATGACTAAGACTCCATTCTCCGGAGCGAGCAACTGACTTATTGGAAATAATACATACTGATGTATGCGGTCCGATGAGTGTTAAAGCTCACGGCAAGTATCGTTATTTTCTGAACTTCACAGATGATTTGAGCAGATATGGGTATATCTACTTGATGAGACATAAGTCTGAAACATTTGAAAAGTTCAAAGAATTTCAGAGTGAAGTGGAAAATCATCGTGACAAGAAAATAAAGTTTCTATGATCTGATCGCGGAGACAAATATTTGAGTTACGAGTTTGGTCTTCAATTAAAACAATGTGGAATAGTTTCACAAACTCATGCCACATGGAACACCTCAGCATAATGGTGTGTCCGAACGTCATAACCGTACTTTATTGGATATAGTGCAATCTATGATGCCTCTTACCGATCTACCACTATTGTTTTGGGGTTATACATTAGAGACAGCTGCATTCACGTTAAAAGGGCACCATCTAAATCTGTTGAGACGACACCATATGAACTGTGGTTTGGCAAGAAACCAAAGTTGTCGTTTCTTAAAGTTTGGGGTTGCAATGCTTATGTGAAAAAGCTTCATCCTGATAAGCTCAAACCCAAATCGGAAAAGTGTGTCTTCATAGGATACCCAAAAAGTTACTGTTGGGTACACCTTCTATCACAAATCCAAAGGCAAGACATTCGTTGCTAAGAATGGATCCTTTCTAGAGAAGGAGGTTCTCTCGAAAGAAGTGAGTGGGAGGAAAGTAGAACTTGATAAGGTAATTGTACCTTCTCCCTTATTGGAAAGTAGTTCATCATAGAAATGTGTTCCTGTGACTACTACACCAATTAGTGAGGAAGCTAATGATGATGATCATGTAACTTTAGATCAAGTTACTACCGAATCTCGTAGGTAAACCAGAGTGAGATCCGCACCAGAGTGGTATGGTAATCCTGTTTTGGAGGTCATGCTACTTGACCATGACGAACCTACGAACTATGAAGAAGCGATGGTGAGCCCAGATTCCGCAAAATGGCTTGAAGCCATGAAATCTGAGATGGGATCCATGTATGAGAACAAAGTATGGACTTTGGTTGACTTGCCCACTGATCGGCAAGCAATTGAGAATAAATGGATCTTCAAGAGGAAGACAGACGCTGATAGTAGTGTTACTATCTACAAAGCTAGAATTGTCGCAAAAGGTTTTCGACAAGTTCAAGGTGTTGACTACGATGAGAGTTTCTCACTCGTATCTATGCTTAAGTCTGTCCGAATCATGTTAGCAATTGCCGCATTTTATGAAATCTGGCAAATGGATAAACAAAACTGCATTCCTTAATAGATTTATTAAAGAAGAGTTGTATATGATACAACCAGAAGGTTTTGTCAATCCTAAAGGTGCTAACAAAATATGCAAGCTCCAGCGATCCATCTATGGACTGGTGCAAGCATCTCGGAGTTGGAATATACGCTTTGATAAGTTGATCAAAGCATATAGTTTTATACAAACTTGCGATGAAGCCTGTATTTACAAGAAAGTGAGTGGGAGCACTACAGCATTTCTGATAAGTATATGTGAATGACATATTGTTGATCGGAAATAATGTAGAATTAATCTGCAAAGCATAAAGGAGTGTTCTTAAAGAAGTTTTTCAAAGAAAGACCTCGGTGAAGCTGCTTACATATTAAGCATCAAAATCTATAAAGATAGATCAAGACGCTTGATAAGTTTTTTCAATGAGTACATACCTTGCCAATATTTTGAAGTAGTTCAAAAATGGAACAGCCAAAGAAAGAGTTCTTGGTTGTGTTACAAGGTATGAAATTGAGTAAGACTCAAAGCCCGACCACGATAGAAGATAGAAAGAGAATGAAAGTCATTCCCTATGCCTCAGCCATAGGTTCTATAAAGTATGCCATGATGTGTACCAGATCTATTGTATACCCTACACTCTATTAAGCAAGGGAGTATAATAATGATCTAAGAGTAGATCACTGGACATTGGTCAAAATTATCCTTAGTGGAATAAGGAAATATTTCTCGATTATGGAGGTGACAAAAGGTTCGTCGTAAAAAGTTACGTTGATGCAAGTTTTGACACAGATCTGGATGACTCTAAGTCTCGATCTAGATACATATTGAAAGTGGGAGCAATTAGCTAGAGTAGCTCTGTGCAGAGCATTGTAGACATAGAATTCGCAAAATACTTACGGATCTGTATGTGACAGACCCGTTGATTAAAATTATCTCACAAGCAAAACATGATCACACCTTAGTACTCTTTGGGTGTTAATCACATAAATAATGTGAACTAGATTATTGACTCTAGTAAACCCTTTGGGTATAGGTCACATGACGATGTGAACTATGGGTGTTAATCACACGGTGATGTGAACTATTGCTGTTAAATCACATGGCAATGTGAACTAGATTATTGACTCTAGTGCAAGTGGGAGACTGAAGGAAATATGCCCTAGAGGCAATAATAAAGTTATTATTTATTTCCTTATATCATGATAAATGTTTATTATTCATGCTAGAATTGTATTAACCGGAAACATAATACATGTGTGAATACATAGACAAACAGAGTGTCACTAGTATGCCTCTACTTGACTAGCTCGTTAATCAAAGATGGTTATGTTTCCTAACCATGGACAAAGAGTTGTTATTTGATTAACGGGATCACATCATTAGGTGAATGATCTGATTGACATGACCCATTCCATTAGCTTAGCACCCGATCGTTTAGTATGTTGCTATTGCTTTCTTCATGACTTATACATGTTCCTATGACTATGAGATTATGCAACTCCCGTTTGCCGGAGGAACACTTTGTGTGCTACCAAACGTCACAACGTAAATGGGTGATTATAAAGGTGCTCTACAGGTGTCTCCAAAGGTACATGTTGGGTTGGCGTATTTCGAGATTAGGATTTGTCACTCCGATTGTCGGAGAGGTATCTCTGGGCCCTCTCGGTAATACACATCACATAAGCCTTGCAAGCATTGCAACTAATGAGTTAGTTGTGAGATGATGTATTACGGAACGAGTAAAGAGACTTGCCAGTAACGAGTTTGAACTAGGTATTGAGATACCGACGATCGAATCTCGGGCAAGTAACATACCGATGACAAAGGGAACAACGTATGTTGTTATGCGGTCTGACCGATAAAGATCTTCGTAGAATATGTAGGAGCCAATATGGGCATCCAGGTCCCGCTATTGGTTATTGACCGGAGACGTGTCTCGGTCATGTCTACATTGTTCTCGAACCCGTAGGGTCCGCACGCTTAAGGTTTCGATGACAGTTATATTATGAGTTTATGAGTTTTGATGTACCGAAGGAGTTCGGAGTCCCGGATGAGATCGGGGACATGACGAGGAGTCTCGAAATGGTCGAGACATAAAGATCGATATATTGGACGACTATATTCAGACATCGGAAAGGTTCCGAGTGATTCGGGTATTTTTCGGAGTACCGGGTAGTTATGGGAGAAGCAATGGGCCTTGATGGGCTTTAGTGGGAAGAGGAGAAAGGGCCAAGGGGCTGCTGCGCCCCCCTCCCCTCTGGTCCGAATTGAACTAGGGAAAAGGGGGCCGGCCACCTTTCCTTCTCCTCCACTTCCTTCTCCCTTCCTCCCCTCTTGGTGGACTCCTACTAGGACTTGGAGTCCTAGTAGTACTCCACATCCTGGCCGCACCAATTGCCTTGGCCGGCCTCCTCCTCCTCCATCCTTTATATACTGAGGCAAGGGGCACCCCATGAGACACAAGTTGATCCACGTGATCATATTCTTAGCCGTGTGCGGTGCCCCCTTCCACCATAGTCCTCGATAATATTGTAGCGGTGCTTAGGCGAAGCCCTGCGACGGTAGTACATCAAGATCGTCACCACGCCATCGTGCTGACGGAACTCTTCCCCGACACTTTGCTGGATCAGAGTCCGGGGATCGTCATCGAGCTGAACGTGTGCTAGAACTCGGAGGTGCCGTAGTTTCGGTGCTTGATCGGTCGGGCCGTGGAGACGTACGACTACATCAACCAAGCTAACGCTTCCGTTGTCGATCTACAAGGGTACGTAGATCACACTCTCCCCCTCTCGTTGCTATGCATCACCATGATCTTGCGTGTGCGTAGGATTTTTTTTTGAAATTACTACGTTCCCCAACAAATACCACGTCTTCACCACCAGTTTGTATAAGCGGGATCAAAAGCTTCACAAGAGAGCTATGAATGCTGTTGAACCGGCAGCGCCACGTTATTTACGATGGTCAGAGCAACCTATTGTGTGGAGTCGTGAGGATCATCCGCCCCGGGTTGATAATCCGGGTCACCTGGCACTGGTGGTGGCACCTCAGGTTTGAGGCTATAAGTTTACTAAGGTACTCATGGATGGAGGAAGCAGTATTAACATACTTTATTATGAGACCTTCCGTCGCATGGGACTAACGGATAAGAATCTTCAGCCGTCAAACACTATTTTTCATGGTGTGGTACCGGGTAAGTCAGCCTACCCAGTGGGTACGATATCTTTGGAAGTTGCCTTTGGAGATGAGCATTATCCCAGGTCCGAGACTTTGACTTTCTAAGTGGTCAAGATCAAGAGCCCTTACCATGCTCTGTTTGGGCGGCCGGCTTATGCTAAGTTCATGGCAAGGACTTGTTATTTTTACTTGCAGCTTAAGATGCCGGGTTATAAAGGCACCATCATAGTAGATGGGAGTCACAAGGTGGCCTTGGAGTGTGAGGAAGGTGATGCAGTTTATGCTGAATCAATTTGTGCAATAGAGGAACTAAAATTCTACAAGGATAATGTTGACCCGGCGGGCATGATGTCCTTGAAAAAGCCAACTACAGAGCATGATCCTTCGTTAAAATTTAAGTCGGCAGTTGACACTAAATTGGTTGACTTCGTTCCTAGGGACTCATCTAAGCAGTTCAACATCAACGCTGACCTGGATCCGAAATAGGAAAGCGCGCTCATCGAGTTCATCCGTGAGAACCGGGACATCTTTGCATGGAAGCCTTCGACATGCCAGGTGTATCGAGGGAACTCGCTGAGCACACTCTTAATATTGATCCAAAGTTCAAGCCGGTCAAGCAATTCCTCCATCGTTCTAACGAGGAGAGGCTGGAGGCCATTGGTGAAGAAGTGGCCTGACTCTTAGCGTCCGGATTTATTGTTGAAGTTTTTCATCCTGAGTGGTTGGCTAACCCGGTGTTGGTTCTTAAGAAGAATGGCACTTGGCGGATGTGTGTGGATTACACGGACTTAAACAAGGCTTGTCCAGCTGATCCGTTTGCTCTCCCTCGTATTGATCAAATCATTGATGTTACGACATGTTGTGAGCGTTTGAGTTTTTTGGATGCTTATTCTGGTTATCATCCGATCAAGATGGCAGTTAAGGACGAGGATAAGACATATTTTATTACTCCGTTTGAAGCCTTCTGCTATGTGTCTATGCCTTTTGGGCTCAAGAGTGCCCAGGCGACTTACCAGCGGTGTGTGCAAAATTGCCTTCATAATCAGATCGGGCGTAATGTTCATGCTTACGTGGATGACATTGTGGTGAAGTCAAGGAAGAAAGAGACCTTGATTGATGATTTGAAGGAGACATTTGACAATCTCCGGATCTACAAGATGATGCTTAACCCGGCCAAGTGTGTTTTTGGTGTACCAACGGGCAAGCTTTTGGGTTTTCTGGTTTCTAACAAAGGCATTGAAGCTAACGCGGAGAAGATCAAAGCCATTACTTCTTTGGCTAAACCGGCGTGTGTTAATGATGTTCAACGTTTGGCGGGTCGTATTGTGGCCTTGAGCCGGTTCATAAGCCGGCTAGGGTAGAAGGCTATCCCTCTTTATCAGATGATGAAGAAGACAGATCACTTTGTTTGGAGTGATGTTGCTGATCAAGCGTTTGAGGATTTGAAGAAACATTTGGTTGAGACGCCCGTTCTTGATGCTCCTGTTGATAAGGAGCCTCTGTTGTTATATGTGGCTGCTAATAGCTGAGCCGTCAGTGTACCCATTGTGGTGGAAAGGAAAGAGGCAGGCAAGGAATATCTGGTTCAACGACCGGATTACTATATCAGTGAGGTACTTATTGAGTCCAAGCAAAGGTATCCGCACTGGCAGAAGCTTGTGTATGGGTGTTTTTATGGCAAGCCGGAAGCTTAAGCAATATTTTCTGGGTCACCCCATTACTGTGGTCAGCTCTGCTTCTTTGGGGGACATCATCCAAAATAGACAAGCCATGGGCCGGATTGCCAAGTGGGCCATCAAGTTTGGGCCCCATGGTTTGAAATATGCGCCTCGTACGACCATCAAGTCACACGCACTCGTGGATTTTATCAATGATTGGACAGAATTGCAGGCACCTAAGGAAAAGCCAGGTAACACATATTGGATTATTCATTTTGATGAATCCAGGCAGTTGGAAGGCTCGGGGGCTAGAGTTGTCTTAACTTCCCCATGAGGTGATAATTTTTCTTATGTTCTTTGGTTAATGTTCCCTTGTACTAACAACGCAGCTGAGTATGAGGCCTTGCTTCATGGTCTTCGGATGGCCAAGGAGATGAATTTAAGCCGGGTGAGGTGTTTCGGCAATTCAGATCTGGTGGCTCAACAAGTTTCTGGCACTTGGGATTCTAAGGATCCACTCATGGCGGTTTATCGTGGAGAGGTTGACGCTATTGCGGGTCACTTCAAAGGTTACCAAGTTGAGCATATTGATCGCAGGAAGAACGAGGTGGCCGCCACTTTATGCCAGTTAGGGTCTCAGCGTAAGCCGGTCCCACCTAACACCTTCCTGGATGTTCTGCTTAACCCTTCGGTCAAGTTGCCTATAGAGGAGGATCTTGTTGTTCCTGACCCGGAAGCATAGTTGGTGGCGGGTCTTCATGCTATTCCTGATTGGACAGTGCTGTATCTAGCTTACATGACCCGGGGTGAGTTACCTGAAGTGAGATTTTAGCCAGGCAGATAACCCGGCGATCTAAGTCAATGACGATTGTTAATGGGGAGTTGCACCATCGAAGTGTTACAGAGGCATTTCAACGTTGTGTTTCACCTGAAGAAGGTTGTGAGATTCTGCGAGAGATTCATGAAGGAGATTGTGGTCATCATGCTGGCTCTAAATATCTTATCGCCAAGGCTTTTCGTCATGGTTTTTATTGGTTGACGACTCACGCTGATGCTGAGGATTTAGTCAGCAGATGTGACGGTTGTCAGAAATTTTCACGACGAGCTCATGTTCCGGCTCAAGAGTTGAGGATGATTCCAATTACTTGGCCGTTTGCGACTTGGGGGCTTGATATGGTTGGGCCTTTTAAGAGGTCCCCAGATAAAAAGACCCACCTTTTGGTGGCGGTGGACAACTTCACTAAGTGGGTTGAAGCAGAGCGAGTTAGAAAGTGTGATGCCGCAACAACAATTAAATTTATCAAGAAGGTGATTTTCCATTTTGGTTTTCCCCACAACGTTATAACAGATAATGGTACTAATCTGTCTGAAGGTGCCATGAAAGAATTTTGTCAACAAGAGCATATTCGACTTGATGTCTCCTTTGTGTCTCACCCCTAGTCCAATGGTCAAGCGGAACAAGCTAATCAAGAGATTCTGCGAGATATCAAGCCCCGACTTATGGTTCCTTTGCAAAGAACGGTGAGCTGTTGGGTGGAGGAGTTACCCTCAGTATTATGGAGTATCAATACAACCCCTAACAGATCTACGGGTTACACTCCTTTTTTCATGGTTTATGGAGCAGAGGCGGTTCTCCCAAGTGACATCCGTCACGATTCACCTCGGGTGGCGGCTTACGTTGAAGCTGATAATGAACAAGCACGACAAGACGCACTTGATCTGTTAGATGAAGAGCGTGATATTGCAGCTCATTCGGTGATTTACCAGCAAGATCTGCGTTGTTATCACAGCCGCTGGGTCAAAACTAGAACATTTCAAGAAGGCGATTTGGTGCTTCGGCTCATCCAGGATCAAATGGATATGCATAAACTATCACTGCCTTGGGAAGGACCTTTCGAGGTCAGCAAGAATTTGCATAATGGGTCTTATTACCTTATCAATGTTCGAGACCACAAGGACTCATGCACATTAGAGGAGGAGACCCGTCGGCCGTGGAACATTGCTCATCTTCGACCTTACTATACTTGAGCCACCGGCTCTCATGATGTACATAATCTGATGGTGTATATATTATAGACAGTATAATAAAGCCGGCATCCCTGATAATTCAGGGCCTCTGTCATTTCACTTCCTTGAAGCCGAGTCTTTATCATCTTCTTACACATTCATTTAAGAGGTTTGATGCCCAAACTGTAGGGATCAAAGAGAGTTGGATGCGCAACACAGCTCAAACATAGGTCCCTAACGAAGCACGATTTGTTAGTATGTCACTTGGGGGCTTCCTATTCAAACATAGGCGTATTCAACCAAGGAGAACATAGCGTTACTACCCTCTTGACTAGGTTTGTTCAAACATAGGCGTATTGGACCAAAGAGAACATAACCTTTCCAGGCCATCCTACCTGTAGCCAGCTGCTTCAACTCCATCAGGTAATCCCGCTTGACCCGCCGAACTCTTAAATGATCAGTCTTTACGGTGTATTCAACCAAGATCTGAGCTCGTTAAGGTTAAAACACCGGTTGTCACGTGAGAGCGCGGCTTACAGCTAGTCAGGATAGATCCAGACTTCATCAACCGCCTTCCTTGAAACTTGGATAAATCGGCCCGTGATGTATGCTGTTACTCTGACCCCGCGTACTCCTGATAAGTCGATAAAGCAAGATCTGATTTTATCTGGGTTCAAATGTCGATTGGGTACTGTGAGTCGGGCTCAAGGATAGCACGTACCTTCCAGTGGCTCCGGTTAGTTTCATTTAAGAAGATACTTTGGTTTGGCGATCCTCAAAAGCCTTGAATTTTTTGTTTTCTTTTCTTTATACAATTTCTTTTTTGCCATCTGGTTTTTGCACATCGGGTCAAGCTACCCTAATAGTGGCTCATATTTGAAGCCTCTTTTGGGTTTCTTACAACCCACCAGGATGGCAGACTCTAAGTCATCAGGAGTATCATAATACTATGATTGGAATTATAGTTCTACAAACTTCGAACTAGATCAAGCTGATAAACCGGCAATTTAAGCACATGCTACAGGTATGAAATTTTATTATATTAAACATTATGGCCAGACCAGCCATGGTGGAGTCTTCGTCCCTAGTGGCCTTCAATTGGATATCATGACCCGCCCGGCGGTAAACCGCCAGGGCACTTGTCGGTGTCAAAACCGGCGGATCTCGGGTAGGGGGTCCCGAACTGTGCGTCTAAGGCAGATGGTAACAGGAGGCAGCGGACACGATGTTTTACCCAGGTTCGGGCCCTCTTGATGGAGGTAAAACCCTACGTCCTGCTTGATTTATTCTTGATGATATGGGTATTACAAGAGTTGATCTACCACGAGATCGGAGAGGCTAAACCCTAGAAGCTAGCCTATGGTATGATTATATGTTGTCCTACGGACTAAAACCCTCCGGTTTATATAGACACCGGAGGGGGCTAGGGTTACACAAGGTCGGTTACAGAGGAGGAGATATACATATCCATATTGCCTAGCTTGCCTTCCACGCCAAGTAGAGTCCCATCCGGACACGAGACAAAGTCTTCAATCTTGTATCTTCATAGTCCAACAGTCCGGCCAAAGGATATAATCCGGCTGTCCGGAGACCCCCTAATCCAGGACTCCCTCAGTAGCCCCTGAACCAGGCTTCAATGACGATGAGTCCGGCGCGCAGTGTTGTCTTCGGCATTGCAAGGTGGGTTCTTCCTCTGAATACATCACGGAAGAATTTGAATACAAGGATAGTGTCCGACCCTGCAAAATAAGTTCCATATACCACCGTAGAGAGAATAATATTTCCACAAATCTAATTTGCTGACTTGTTTTGGCAACACGACATTATGTCATGGCCCGATGATTATTCGAACCGTTTCCTTTAACTCTCCCCGCACATAATGCGAGGTCGTTTTTTGACACGTCTTGTCAAAGCAGAGATCGTGTCCCCTTATCACGGGATTCTCATCAATACGGGCGTGGGTAACCCAACCACGCCATCGATTACGGCATTTGGGGGATAAGCGAGTTTTACCAGGCTAGTGGGGACGCATAGTTTCATCCGCCCATATAAAGGGATAAGGGTTCACCTTTTCATCCACGCCTTCTTCCTCCTTTGCTCATCCATTTTCGCACACTCGAGCTCCAGCGCCCAAGTCCACATTTCCCACCTCGACCTTCTCCAACCATGCCCGGATCGGGAGGCAGGTGGATGGTCTCCTCCGTCACGGAGGGACACATCAAGGAGCTGAGAGAGCCGGGTACCTGCCCGACGACATCGCGCACCGGCTCCCAGATGAGGGGCAGCTCATCCCCACCCCCAGGCCCCATGAGAGGGTAGTGTTCCTTAACCATTTCCTCCGCGGACTGGGATTCCCTCTCCACCCATTTGTCCGGGGTTCATGTTCTACTATGGCCTGGATTTCCACGATCTGGCCCCGAATTTCATCCTCAACATATCGGCGTTTATCGTCGTGTGCGAGGCCTTCCTCCGCATCAAGCCCCACTTCGGCTTATGGCTGAAGACCTTCAATGTCAAGCCGAAGGCAGTGAGCGGCCGCCAGGCAGAGCGCGGAGGCGCCATGGTGGGCAAGATGCCAACGTCACATGGCTCGAGGGCTCCTTCGTGGAGACAGTAAAGGGGTGGCAATCGGGGTGGTTCTACATCACCGAGCCACGTGACCCTAAATGGGCACCGGCCCTTGAGTTCCAATCTGGCATCCCCACGCGGCTCACCTCCTGGCAAGAGAAGGGCCTATCCTGGGGTAGTTCGGGAGTGCTGACCGGACTCCAAACATGTATTCAAAACATGGTGAACAAGAAGCTCAAACTCGTCAACGTAGTCCAGGTCATGCTCATCCGCCGGATCCTCCCGTGCCAACAACGTGCTTTCAACTTGTGGGAGTTCGACCCGGCCCAGCACTGAACTCTGAATAGGCTCTTTGACACAACTCATGAGGATGCCTGGAAGGTGCTATTCAAGGGTGCCGAGGTTCCCCCTCCCACTACCGAGGATCGCGGATTCTGTGCGAAGCACCAAGCCAGCGGGGTAAGCTGTTTTACCTCTCACAGGATACTTGCTTTTCATAGTTTGACTCTATGCGGGATCTAAGCTCCCGTACCTTTGACAGGACTAGCAGGAGACGGCCGGACAGATCGACTGTCCGGCTCCTTTGCCCGAAGGGCCAGCAGACGCTCTCCTGATGAAGATGCTGACTCCGGCTCCTTACAAGGTGCCGGAGAAGACCAAGAAGGCCAAGGGAACCCGAAAGAGTTCCCGACGCTAGGCGTCATCAGACTCATCATCCGATAACTCTGCGACACACTCCTCCCCCGAAGACGAGGAGGAAGAAGAAGATGCTCCCCCTTATGTTGGGGGAGACAAGAAAAGGAAGGTCGCCCCAACTAGGGAGGCCGAAGGGTCCAAGAAGGGAAGGACTCTCCTTCCGGACAGTTCCACCACCGCCGCCGAAGGCGAAGACGAGTGGCTGCTCAGTGCCAAGCCCCTGGCGAAGTCGTAAGTATTCGGATACCAGAGTAACTCATAGCATTCCTTTGTTGCACTGCTTCCCCTAACGCCGAATATGATTATGCAGGCCGCCACGAGCCAGTATCGATGTATCGTCGGACGGCTCCCTGGGCTCGTCGGATATGGATAGCGATCCACTTCCGACCGCCACCTCCCCTTGCCCTGTGGATGACACCGAGGTATTGTCTCGAGAGGCACCGGGTCGAGGGGAGACAGTCCCGGAGGCGCCTCAAGGCGATCTTCCGGACTCCGGGAGCAGAGGGAACAAGGCCCCTGAGGGCTCCGAGTTTAGTCCTCAGCCGAACACCGCGCCGGAACCTCCAGTGGTTCCAGACTCGAGCAGGCGGCCTCCTTCCAAGAGGGGCAAGACGTCTGTGCCAGTGACCTCTATCCATCCAGAGGCGCCGGACAATCTGCTGGGAGCGCTTCGCAATGCTTCCATCGACGAGGAGCACCATACTATTATGAGTGCGGTGGTCCAGAAGGTTCAGTCTGCCAAGAGCGGATTGACTGAAGCTTGTGCCAGCCTTCTAACAGGCTTTGAGGTAAGTGTTTTAAAATATAGGAAAAATATTACCGCATAGACAGTAGCCCCTGATGCTCTGTTCGGTGTTCACAAAGAAAAGCCGAATAGAGGATCAAACAATATCGCAGGAGTCTAATATAAGTATGTCAATATGCATATGCAGGCTTCGCTGGCATCTGCCGCACTGACTGCGGAGGTCGCCGCACTGAAGCAAGACCTTAAAGGGTCCAAGGACGAGCTCGGCCTTGCCAAGAGGCAGCTCGAGGAGAACAAAGGTAAGTAGTACCTAGTCTATGGATATGTGTAAAAAGAATGCGATTGCAAAATGACAGGATCATCATGAATTTGCCAGGGGCCACGACCGAAGTGGCAACCCTAAAGCAAGCGCTGTCCGAGGCCGAAGACAAAGCGGCCAAGGAGCGACCGAGCGGGAAGGGCAAGAGGCTCGGGTGGGCGAGGTGCAACAAGAGCTCCAGGCTCTCGTAACGAAGCACGAGGCGTTGGAGCTTGACTCAAAGACGCGAGAGTCTGAGCTTGCCGCGGCCCTCGAGAGCACAAAGAGTGCCAAGGCCGAAGCCCAAAAGGCCCTCCAGGAGATTGACGCGATGAAGAAAATAGCGGCGGGTAAGGCATTCTATATGCAAAGCAAGCATGTGAGAGTAAATTACCTATTACTTACCCGAATCCGGAGCTCTCCAGGAGCATTCGCAGATTTGCCCCATAGTGTGTCGGATGCCGCACAGTTTTACCAGGCCGAGGAGGGAAGCTCAAGAGAGAAGATGTTCTGGTCTCAGTATACTGGGACCGCCGCATGGCAAGGAGCATCGCACCCCCGAAATTTATTATGAGGGTGTCCTGAAGGGTGCCCGTCTTGTAGCGGACAAATGTTCAAAGGATGTAATGTTTGAGTAAACTTGCTCGTGTGATCCTGTATGATGAAAACTTGTTTCATATGCGCTATGCAACACTTGTTTGAATTTAAAGTATTACCTTCTGTTTGGCTGTTTATCCAATCTGAGAGATGGCTAGTCCTTGGCTTCTTCCCCCATGCCGCGAGTGCTGGGGTGTTCGGGATAAACCTGATCACTCTTGTTCCCATTTTTGGGTCCTTCGAGGGAGGTGCTTAGCACAGCGAACAAGGCAACCGGACTAATAATGCTTTATCACTCTCAGTTAGCCATATAATTCTATAATTTTAAATTTCGGCGAAGCCCCTGGTATTCGGAAGGCCGAATTCGGGGCGCGATACACGCCTTTCGGCCGGACATGACCGGCTCCTCGCTCTAAGCGGCATAAGTCTTTAGGGACTCGAAACCTCGCCGAACAGCGACCAGTCTCTCGCCTTATCATGACAGTCAGTTTTAGCTTTCTCTACTGAGGTGCTTAGCCCAGCAGAACCGGGGCACGATCGCAGTAGTTCTCTAGTGCTACCTTAGCCGATAGAGCGGAACGTAAGGTACCAAAACATAGGAGCCGGGCAAACCCAACATTTGACCAAAGACATGATTCGGAACTGATGCATATAATGCTATAAGTTCGGGGTGCCGCACTTGTGAAAGTGTTCGGACTTCTCACACCATAATGTGGGGTACTTAAACCCCTCGTGTATTGGCCGTACCAAAGTGTACGGTTGCAAGGCGTCATTAATGAACACATATATATATATATAACAAGAATGCAATAATAGTCGTAATGTTATGCATTGTTTATTCAAAAAGGTGCGTTAAAGCAGAATGATACAGATAGTGCGATAAGCAAAAAGTAGGACTATGTCCCTTCCAAGGGCGAGCTGAGGAATAGTATGAAAGCAAATATTTCACTCGTTATTGTAATCCACTTGGGAGTTCTATGGTGTGACGTAGCTTTCTACCTCCTTGGTTGCTGCATCATGTGTTCGGCAATCATGCTGCCGGATAGTGTTTCTAGAGATTAAAGTCCTGAAAGAGAAAAATAACAAAGCGGGAAGCCCCTAGTGCGGTTTCAGCCGCGTATTGGGGCGTGCCGTGGTTGTGCCCCCCTCCCCGCCTGTGCCCATGGTATTTTTAATGCATAATTATGTATGCGTGGCACGAATTTCGCCGTTTGGCTTGGACCGGGGTGGGGGCCGCATTGCTACGTGAGCTCAGATCGTGCCAGGCAGTCTAGTAGCCGATTACTCCGAGTGTGCTTGAAGGTGTCCGGGTCTTGAAACGCCGAACTGGTTGATTGCCTTGAGAGGCTGCTTTGCGCTTCTGCTGCGAGGGCCGCAGTGTGCTCCTCCGTGCGGAGAGAGCGCTCTGTGTTTCCATTAACTGTGATGACCCCCCGAGGTCCTGGCATCTTGTGCTTGAGGTATGCATAATGCGGTACCGCATTGAATTTCGCAAATGCGGTTCGCCCGAGCAGTGCATGATAGCCACTGCGGAACGGGACTATATCGAAGATTAATTCTTCGCTTCGGAAGTTATCGGGGGATCCGAAGACCACTTCCAGTGTAATTGAGCCTGTGCAATGGGCCTCTACACCTGGTATGACGCCTTTAAAGGTCGTTTTTGTGGGTTTGATCCTTGAGGGGTCTATACCCATTTTGCGCACTGTGTCCTGATAAAGCAGGTTCTGGCTGCTGCCTCCATCCATAAGGACTCGAGTGAGGTGAAATCCGTCAATGATTGGGTCTAGGAGTAGTGCGGCAAATCCGCCATGACGGATACTAGTGGGGTGGTCCCTGCGATCGAAGGTGATCGGACAGGAGGACCATGGGTTGAACTTTGGGGCGACTGGCTCCAACGCATATATGTCCCTGAGCACACGCTTCCGCTCCCTCTTGGGGATGTGGGTTGCGTATATCATGTTCACCATCCGCACTTGTGGGGGGAAACTCTTCTGTCCTCTGGTGTTCGGCTGCCGGGGCTCTTCCTCGTCATCGCTATGTGGCCCCTTATCTTTGTTTTTGGCAATTAACTTGCCGGCCTGCTTGAATACCCAACAATCCCTATTGGTGTGGTTGGCTGGCTTGTCGGGGGTGCCGTGTATTTGGCACGAGCGATCGAGTATGCGGTCCAAACTGGACGGGCCCGGAGTGCTTCTTTTGAATGGATTTTTCCGTTGACCGAGTTTAGAGCCTTTGAATCCGGCATTGACTGCCGTATCCTCGGTATTGTCGTTGTTAATGCGGCGCTTATGTTTGTTGCGACGTGACCTGCTATTGCCGTCCTTGGTATTCGAAGTACCATGGTTCTTTGATATGTTATTACTGCGAGCCAGCCAGCTGTCTTCTCCCACACAAAAGCGGGTCATGAGTGTCGTGAGGGCTGCCATAGATTTCGGCTTTTCCTGCCCAAGGTGCCGAGCTAGCCACTCGTCACGGATGTTGTGTTTGAAAGCTGCTAGGGCCTCTGCATCCGGACAGTCGACGATTTGATTTTTCTTTGTTAGGTACAGAGTCCAGAATTGTCTGGTCGATTCTTCTGGCTGCTGAATTATGTGGCTCAAGTCATCGGCATCTGGTGGTCGCACATAAGTGCCCTGAAAGTTGTCGAGGAATGCGGCCTCCAGATCTTCCCAGCAGCTAATGGACTCTACTGGCAAGCTGTTAAGCCAATGCCGCGCTGGTCCTTTGAGCTTTAGTGGGAGGTATTTTATGGCGTGTAAGTCATCACCGCGGGCCATGTGGATGTGGAGGAGGAAATCCTCGATCCATACCGCAGGATCTGTTGTGTCGTCGTATGATTCAATATTTACGGGTTTGAAACCCTCTGGGATTTGATGATCCATTACTTCATCTGTGAAGCATAGGGGTGTGCGGCGCCTCTGTATTGGGCTATATCGCGACGCAGCTCGAATGGGTCTTGCCCGCTGTGTTCGGCCCGGCCGGATTTACTTTTACTGTATCCAACATGATGTTTATCGTCTTGCATGGTGGCGCGCCCTCGTGATCCATAGATTGATCTCGCATGTTTTGCTTTGTCCTCCAATACGTCTCGCAGGTCTGGTGCATTTCCCTATGCCTTTTTATTTGAATGGCATCGGGGTGCAGGCTGAGTTTTTGGCTGGAATGCCTCTCTATCGCGGCCGCGAGGTGGCCGATCAACCATGTCATACGCTTCTTCCTCTAGTCGGGGTAGCAACCTGAATTTTGCGTAACTCTTGGAGGGGCGCTCGAGTTTATATTCCTTGGCCGCGAGGACTTCTGTCCATCTGTCAGCTAGCAGATCTTGATCAAATTGAAGCTGCTGCTACTTTTTCTTAAGGCTATTTGTCATGGCTATAAGCTGGCGCTTGAAGCGCTCTTGATCGACGGGATCCTCTGGCACGACGAATTCGTCATCGTCGAGGCTTGCCTCGTCTTCAGAGGGGGGCATGTAGTTATCATTCTCCGCCTCTCCATCTGCCGCTCTCTTTGGAGGGCTGGCTCCTCCATCCTCCTGCTCTAAATCTTGCTGGAGGGGATTGTTGCCATCTTCGGCACTATCCGGAGTGTTATTATGTCCTGTGCCGGTGTCAACACTTTTGCTTTGGCGGGACTTAGAGCGGTGCCGCTGACGTTGGCGCTTGGGTTGCTTCTTGGAGGGGTCATCCTCCGCTGTCTCGTCGCCATTACCTTCTTTGGGTGTGTCCATCATGTATATATCGTATGATGAGGTGGCTGTCCAATGCCCTGTGGGCAGTGGTTCCTCTTCGTCTCCCGCATCGTCGTCCATACCGTCGATGTCTTCGGAGTCGAAGTCGAGCATGTCAGTTAAGTCGTCGATAGTGGCTACTAAGTGGGTGGTGGGTGGGCTCTGAATTTCTTCGTCGTCCGCATCCCAATCCTGCCGGACATAGTTCAGCCAGGATCCTCCTGACAAGGAGAGAGACCTTAATGAGTTTAGTATGTCTCCAAAGGGCGAGTGCTGAAAAATATCCGCAGAGGTAAACTCCATGATCGGTGCCCAATCGGATTCGCTAGGAACAGGCGCGGGCGGTTTGGAGCCCGTGGCCGGAGAAGGGTCTGACAGTCTGACAACACGGCTCTCGTGCAGCGTAAGGTCAATGTCCAGCTCGATCGTCGATGAGGATAAGGCTTTCGTGGCGGGGTCCATCCACCCGTCCATGGAAGGCGCAACTGGTTCCGAATTGAGGGTCGGAGTGGCTGCCGGTGCGATCTCCTAAACACTGTCTGATGGTAGAGCTAAATTGTACTCATCGTGACCGCGTGACGCACAAGGCAGAGACTCAAATTCGTCGAAGATCAAGTCTCCGCGGATATCGGCCGTGTAGTTTAAGCTTCCAAACCTGACCTGGTGGCCAGGGGCGTAACTTTCGATCTGGCCCAGATGGCCAAGCGAGTTGGCCCGCAGTGCGAAGCCGCCGAACACAAAGATTTGTCCTGGGAGAAAAGTCTCACCCTGGACTGCATCGCTATCGATGATTGTAGGAGCCATCAAGCCTAATGGCGACGACACAGAGGAACTCTCAATGAAAGCACCAATGTCGGTGTCAAAACCGACGTATCTCGGGTAGGGGGTCCCGAACTGTGCATCTAAGGCGGATGGTAACAGGAGGCAGGGGACACGATGTTTTACCCAGGTTCAGGCCCTCTTGATGGAGGTAAAACCCTACGTCCTGCTTGATTTATTCTTGATGATATGGGTATTACAAGAGTTGATCTACCACGAGATCAGAGAGGCTAAACCCTAGAAGCTAGCATATGGTATGATTGTATGTTGTCCTACGGACTAAAACCCTCTGGTTTATATAGACACCGGAGGGGGCTAGGGTTATACAAGGTCGGTTACAAAGGAGGAGATATACATATCCGTATTGCCTAGCTTGCCTTCCACGCCAAGTAGAGTCCCATCCGGACACGAGACGAAGTCTTCATTCTTGTATCTTCATAGTCCAACAGTCCAGCCAAAGGATATAATCCGGCTGTCTGGAGACCCCCTAATCCAGGACTCCCTCAGCACTTGTGACTTGTTTGGGTGCAGGAGAATAATCAAGTTTGATCTGCATAAATCAATACTGTCATAAGAGAAAGGGTCATCTTTTAACTTGGCGGATCAACAGTATTGTACAAAACACAAACGTGCATGATGGCACAACAGATTCAAGTTTTTTACTACCCTATTACATGGCTCCATGAAGCCGAATGGCATTACGTGTTTTTTCAAAGGATAAAGTAAGTAAACCGCCTGGCGGTTCATTCTTCTTGGCCTGGCTCTGGATCATCCCTTGCCGGTTCTTCGTCCTCCTCCACCGTATGGAAGTTTGGTGTTGACTAGTCAATACCAAGCTAGGCGTAGAATTCAGCTTCGTCATCAATAAGATTGGACGGGTCAATGTCAGGGGCGAAGGTGTGCTTACGAATTGGAGGAATTAAATCCATCACTTTATATGCAGGAGTAGACATCTTCTGATTTTCTACATCATAAGCCGGCTGACATTTGGAGAGATTGGTTTCTTCAGCAATGATTGTTGCATGAGGGCGAATTTCTTTAACACAAGCGGTGAAGTCTTGCTGATCAAAAGAAGTCCCATCTTCCTTCAGACTTGGATACCCACTGGCTACATCGGCCGGGTCTAACTCCGGCACCCATGCCTTAGCACGGCTCAAGGCTATCACAACACCGACTCTCGCACAAGACCGTTTTATCTCTAGAATTCTGGTGGGCAGGATTGACAATTTCTTCAACACATCACTTAACAGATTGGGTCCCTGGTTTGTTGGAGAAATGGTAGCTAATGTGCGTTGAGTTCCGGTGTATAGTTGTTCAACCAACGTATATACGGCTTTCAGCTTCATTACTACGTTTTGATTCAGATTGTTGCTCCTGGGACCTGCACAAATTTCAGATTGGTTAAATGGAGGTTTATATTATCATGGCAAGGATTCACTTTTTGATGATTAGCAAAGTAACTCACCAAAGATAGCAGAAACCATGTGAGAGACATGGTGTTTTAAGCTGGAGAGTTCAGTGGTTACTTCTTGAAGAGCTGCCTCGGCTTTTCCAGCTCGCCGCGTTAAAGCAGTCTTTTATTCAGCCCAAGTGGTTTTCTCCGTCTTAAAACCGGTCTTCAGCTTTTCCGATTCAGCTATGCTAAACTGAAATTTGGCTTCAGCCTTCCGGGTTTCAAACTCCTGACTCGCCAGCTAGGTCTTCGCATCCGTTAACTGTGACTCAAGCTCAGTAGTAGCAGCCTGTATGAAGCGCAGACTTGTCAACACATTCAGAATTACAAGAATATAAGTCCCAAGTCCTTTGCGAGCAACAACACTTGGCACTTGGGGGCTAATGTCTGTCAAAGAATTACTTTAAGTAAAACGGCTCTTATAAATAAAGTCCCAAGCACTTTGCAAGCAAGAGAACTTGGCACTTGGGGGCTAATGCCTATTGCAGAGTTTTTTCCTAAACTGATTCATATGATTAAGTCCTAAGCAGTTTGCAAGCAATAGTACTTAGCACTTGGGGGCTAATGGATATTTCTTCATATCTCATTCTTGTTTCATGATGACCCGCCAGTGCAACGGACATCCATAGCCGGCCCATGGGGGCTATATAAGTAAGTTCTACTCTCTACAACTAAGAAGTACCAGCTCATTCATGCTGATTAAGCCGGCCCTTGGGGACTACGGATGCAATGCTAAATTGTTTCCACATCCGGCTTAAATCTAATTATGACAGCCGGTTTTGGAAGGATTCTATTACAGATGCTTATGGATTATTCTAAGTCTACAGCTTATTCAATCTTATCATAACCTGTAGACTTGGGGGCTGGCAGGATGTACATAACTTATTTAAAGCCGGAAGTCATACCTCTTATTTTTGGTGCATCTGTTTCACCATCTAAATTTAAAAATCGCGGCTGGAGTGTACTTGGTTGAGATAACTGGACAATACTTCACTGTTGCTCAATTGAGCATAGTGGGAGATATCAAACCTCACTTTCCGTCTTTCAATAACTTCTTGCTTGGCAGAGTGTTTGGCTAAAATAGTTGGATTTCCCGGTTCAGTAAAATTGATGCCGGTTATTAGAACGTCATCATTATGGGTCTCTGACGGCTTAAGTGAGCTTGACAGTTCAGTATTCAACGGGTCAGTGTTTGCTTGATCAACGGAGAGGTCAGGTATCTTAGGTGGAATGTCAGAAGCGGGTTCTTCTGGCTGTTTTTCAGAGGCATCAAGTACAGAGGCTTGTTGCTCCAGTTCAACAACTTGAGGATCCTCAACCGACTTGGACACTTTTGCCTTCTTGTTAGGTTTTGCTTGTCTACTGAACGACTTATGACAAATCAATATAATGGTAAGAATATAAAGTACAGAATAAAAGTAATTGTCGTTACCCAAGGGCAGTTTTGAAAGCTGACAGCTGGGTCTGGGATGAGTCACCAGAGGAAGAGCCAGAAACCTCCTGGGAGTTTGAATCAGAGAAATTGAGTGGCTGGCAAAATAGACCCACCAACGGGTAAAAAGGAGCTAAGTTTGGAAGAACCTCATTTTGGTGTTTCCGTGGAATTTGAGTGTTCGGTAAATCGGAGGACAATTCTTCACCTCCACTATTCCGAGTCTGGCACTGGTTCTCGTGCTGCTGTAGCTTCAAAAGAAAGTGAGTATCCCAATGATCTAAGGGGTGTGAAAAGCTTACTTTCCGAACTATTCGTCAAATTTTCTGTCTTGGCAAGGGCTCTAAGTCGGAGGAAATGATAGTTACCTCTTCATCAACTGCTTGACTGGCCCCTGTGTCATCATGAGAGTAATGTCAATAAGATAATTGAAAAAGGAGCTAAGAGAGTCAAGGGCTACCTCCGACTCAGAAGTTTCATCTAGATTAAGCAGGTTAGAGGCAGTTGGTTTCTTCTTGTGCTTCTTGGTGGTTTTCTTGGCGGCTTTCGTGGCAGCCCTGGCCTTTTTGGCAGCTTCATGGTCACATTTTGCCTTCCAGAAATCAGATTTAGCATGCGAAAGATTAGCATACTTGAGTTAACACAATATTTGGATGATGATATAAAAGTAAGGAAAATTAAGAGACTCACATCTGGTGGCGGGTTAAATTTGCAGAAAGGGTTCAGACCCACTTTGCTGCAGTCTTCGAATTTTCCATTCACAAGTGTTTTTGTCATTTCAATAATTGCATGTTCAGTCAAACGCAAAGAGCTGTGGCCTAATGGATCGTCTATTTCTCCGGTATAAGTACACATCAAACCAGGGCGGTGGCTCAAGGGTATGATCCTCCATGAGACCCAACATCGGACCAAATCAATGCCGGTTAACCCGTTCCCCAGCAGGGCCTTGACCTTCGTGATAGTGGGGGCGAGTTTTTTACGTTTAGTGGCAGTAAGTTTTTCACGGAGTTGATGTTTTGGGTCAAGACGTTTAGCACGATAACCCGGTAACGGATTTTCACCAGCCGGAGAGATATCCTTGCAGTAAAACCACGTATGATTCCATTCCTTAGGGTGACTCGGCAGAACTGCATGAGGGAAGATGGCATCTCTTCCGCGTTGAATCAAGATTGCGCCAAGTTCCAAGCTGGGCCCGTTTGTGAACTTGTTTTGGTGGTTCATATAGAAGAATTCCCTGAAAAGTTCGACACTAGGCTCTGTTTGAAGGTATACTTCACAGAAAACTTGAAAGTTGCAAACGTTTGGCATAGAATTGGGTCCGATGTCTTGAGGATGAAGTTGGAAGAATTTCAGAACGTCTCGGAAAAATTTAGAACCGGGTGGAGAAAAGCCCCGGTTCATGTGATCAGTAAAAACAATCACTTCATTATCCTTTGGCAGAGGTCTTTCTTCACCTGGATCAGGGGCGCGGTAATGCATGACACTCTTTGCTGGTAAATACCCAACCTTGACAAAGTCTTTCAAAGTACCCTCGGTGACAATGGAGGGAACCCAGTTACATGTAGCAACTGTCTTTGGCGGCATCGCGGAAAGGGATGCCTAAAAGGAAGAAAGTTTTTCGGTTTAAAGATTAATCCATTTAAGCCGGCGGAAAATGTTATAAGTATTTCTTAGAGAAATCACAAAGTTAACAGTTATAGTATATATTCAGGATGGCGGCTTAAGTGAGGACTAATGATATATGAGTAATTTTAAGCCGGACATGTAAGCCGCCATGACACGTACTGGTATCCAAGATCTGACAAAAGAAAAGTTTTACTAAGTGTTGGGGCAAACAGGTTTCACAGATTGAAGCTATAAATTTGGATCTGCAGCTATTCAGAAAAATGGAATAAAATTTGAACCTAAGGTGGCGGCAGCAGAAGAGTGGGGGTGCTCAGATGAGATCTATTGTAAAGAAGATATAGTCTGATATCAAAAAAGAAGTACTAAAACTACTACCGCGCGAGTTCTATGCTATTTTCAGATCAAAATTATGCGATCTAGGACAGAGAAAGGGAAGAACGGCGATGAACATCGACGAATAGAGAAACCCTAACACAGATCGATCTATGAAGAGGAAAGATATAAACTTACTGACGATGGTTAATAGCGGAGGAGCGACGCGGTGTTCTGGTCCGTTCAGGGTGATGCAACGGACGGAGTCGATGAAGGAGACGAAGGTCGACGGCGGCGGAGATCGGGCGCACTGGAGCTTCGCGAGGATGAAGAAGAAGGAGAGAAGGCAACGGGGGAGAATGAAAAGTGAACCCGTGGCCCTATTTATAAGGCTGGAAGGATAAGTGGCATGCGCAGGAATCAAGGAGACAAGAAAATGGATATGTGGTGGCGCGAGCGCCTCGATTTTCGAATGGTCGGTAAAGAAAAAGATTTAACTAAGATTTGGGCCGTGTGTAGTATTAATTACAGGTGACGTCACGGCGGGTTACCGCAATTTCCGGAGATGACGACATGGCGGTTTACAGGTAAACACAACAAGATGAAGGAATATTTTTTCTAAGTGCTGAAGATTGACATGAACAAGTTCAAATCAACCTGGGGCCTAATGTTGGGGATACAACTATTGGGTATAACCTGCCTAGGAGGGGCCGGGTTATCCCCATGGCGGTTCATCTAGACAAAGCCCATAAGTATGTGAAGGTGGCGGTTCATGAAGCAGGCCTGTTAAGGGGCCCAAACCAAGAGGCGGCTTAAGGCCCGTGAGTATAAAACGCCATGTATATGTAACTTGTGTTATAAGGCATGTAAGATAAGTCACTGAGCCGGACACATTTGTATGAGCCGGCCGGGACTCTGTAGGCCACAGGGTGTCAACACGTGCATATAAGGGGGCAACCCGGCAGCGGATTAGGGCAGGAAACAACAAGTCGAAAGCCAGGCAAAGCGTATTTGCTCCCTGGTAATCGAAACCCTAGCAATACCACGTCAGACTGGAGTAGGATTTTACCTTCACCGTAAGGGGCCGAACCAGTATAAAATCTCCATGTCCTTTGTCCTGTTTAACCCCTTTAAGCTAATCTCATCGCAATGGCTCCACAACTAAGTCCTTCTACGAGGACATCTGCCGTGACAATTTCATGATAGCATCCCTAATACCTTTGCCTTATTCTCGTGCAATGACAAGTGAATAAACACTCATCTTGAGAATAACACATCTAGCATGGAAAATATTAGCCACCGATGGCACTTGCAAATTTGCTTAGAACGACAAAAGAATACTACATATAGGTAGATATAGTGGGCTCATGTGGCAAAACCTGGTTAAAGGTTTTTGGATGCACAAGTAGTGATCATACTTAGTGCAAAATGAAGGATAGCAAAAGATTGGGAAACGACCAACTAAGAAATGAATAATCTCATAAGCGAGCATTAAGCATAACTAACACCGAATAATGCACCATATGTAGGATATAATTTCATTGCATAACTATTGACTTTCCTGCTTGCATAGGGAATCACAAACCTTAACACCAATATTCTTACTAAAGCATAATTAATCATCAAGATGACTCACATATCATATCATCATATCTCAAAACTATTACTAAGAATCAAGTTTATTTTGTCCAATGATCTTCATGAAAGTTTTTATTATATCCTTCTTGGATATCTATCACTTTGGGACTAATTTTCATATGTTGGTTTTGATAAGCTCAACCAAATATAAGTGAAGATCATGAGCATAATATTTCTTTATCTCAAATTAGTTTAAGTGAAGCAAGAGAGAATTTCTTGAAAATTTATTAACTCTCAAATAAATCTAAGTGAAGCAAGAGAGAAAGATGTATTCCTTTTGACAGCAATATAATTTGTAACGACCAAGTAACGATAGTAGTAACAAAAGTTCAGCAAGGTAGCCCAATCCTTTTGAGGCAAAGGACAGACCAAAACAGTCTCTTATGATAAGCAAAGCATTCTTGAGGGTACACGGGAATTTAATCTAGTCACTTTCATCATGTTGGTCCGATTTGTGTTCGCTACTTTGATAATTTGATATGTGAGTGGACCATTGCTTAGGTGTTGTTCTTACTTGAACAAACCTCCTACTTATGATTAACCCTCCCGCAAGCATCCGCAACTATGAGAAAAGTATTAAGAATAAATTCTAACCATAGCATTAAACTTTTGGATCCAATCGGTCCCTTATGGAACAGCGCATAAACTGGGGTTTAAGCTTCTATTACTCTCCCTACCCATCATCTAATTGCTACTCCACAATGCATTCCCTTAGGCCCAAATATGGTGAAGTGTCATGTAGTCGACGTTCACATGACACCACTAAGGGAATCACAACATGCATACTATCAAAATATCGAACACATATCAAGTTCACATGATTACTTGCAACATGATTTCTCCCGTGACCTCAAGAACAAAAGTAACTACTCACAAATGATAAACATGCTCATGATCAGAGGAGTATTAAATAGCATATTGGATCTGAACATATAATCTTCCACCAAATAAACCATATAGTATCAAGATGTAATCAACATTACTAGTCACCCACAAGCACCAATCTATAGTTCCGGTAACAAGATTGAACACAAGAGATGAACTAGGGTTTTAGATGAGATGGTGCTGTTGAAGATGTTGATGGAGATTGCCCTCCCCAAGATGGCAGAGTTGTTGGTGATGATGATGACGATGATTTCCCCCTCCGAGAGGGAAGTTCCCCCGGCGGAATCGCTCCGCCGGAGGGCCAAAGTGCTCATGTCCAAGTTCCACCTCGAGGCATTGGCGCTCCATCCCGAAAGTCTTCTCCTTATTTTTTCAAGGTCAAAATGACTTATATACCAGAATATGGGCACCGGAGGTGGGCCTGGATGAGCACAACCCACCAAGGCGTGCCTGGGCTCCTTGGCACGCCCAGGTGGGTTGTGCCCACCTGGTGGGCCCCCTCTGGTAGTTGTTCGCTCCAATAATTCTTAAATATTCCATAAAAATTCTCTGTGAAGTTTCAGCTCATTCGGAGTTGTGTAGAATAGGTAGCCTAACGTAGCTTTTTCAGGTCCAGATTTCCAAATGCCGGAATTCTCCCTCTTTATGTATACCTTGCATATTATGAGAGAAAAGGCATTAGAATTACTCCAAAAAGCATTATTATGGATAAAAACATTATAAATAACAGTAAGAAAACATGATGCAAAATGGACGTATCAACTCCCCCAAGCTTAGACCTCGCTTGTCCTCAAGCGAAAACCGAAATTGAAAAACATGTCCACATGCTTTGAGAGAGAGGTGTCGATAAAAATAAAAATACAGACATAGAAGCATCATGTTGATTATTATAACATCAACAAAATTAAACATAAGACTTTAATCATAGAACTTTTATCATATACTTCTCATGAATAAGTAACAATTCATCACACAATTGAAGTACAAAGGAAAAACTCTATTAAAAACCAACAAACTATGTTCTCAGTCAACTTTGCAACTACAATTCATCATCTTTTCAGGAAGGGTCACGTATTGGAGCCTTTAGGCAAGTCCACATACTCAACCATCATATAGTCTTTTATGATTGCTAACACTCACCGCGTACACATGAGCAAAACGTTTCAACTGGACACATAGAAAGATAGGGGCTTATAGTTTCGCCTCCCAACGTATTCACCTCAAGGGTGATGTCAACAATAATAACTCATGCTAACTATATTCAACTGGAAATATGTGCCTAGATCTTTCCTCATCACATGATGCTTGCCAAAGGAGAAAAATAAAAAGGAATAGAAGGAAAACTTTGACTCTTTGCATAAAAGTAAATACATAAAAGTAAAAGATAGGCCCTTCGCAGAGGGAAGCAAAGGTTCCCATGCACTTATTTGTTTGTATGCTCAACCCCTTAATGCAAAAGAACGTCACGTTGCATTACCCCTTGTGATAGCAACTTTTATTATGTAGTCTGCCACTTTTATTCTTCACCATCACAAGTTCGTGTAATGCTCAATTTTCTCTTACACTAACTGATCTCACAGTTTTAGAAGTATTGCCTTTTTGCGCCGATGACAACTTACTTGAGGGATCTTGCTCAATCCCTAGGTAGGTATGGTGGACACTTGAAAATAAGATTTGGGTTTAAGGGTTTTTGGATGCACAAGTAGTATCTCTACTTAGTGCGGAATTTTTGGCTAGCAAAGATAGGGGCAAGCACCACATGTTAAAGGATCTATGACAATATGACTTCTATATGAATATAAACAAACATAAAGCATTAAGTTGTCTTCCTTGTCCAACGTCAACAATTTTGGCATATAATATTTGGATGAGGGCTCACAATCACAAAATATTTCTAGGATAATATATTTATATGTGAATCTTCTCTTCCCTTATTAATTCTTTCATGAGTTGCATAATTGACTAATGCTATGTTTGTCAATCTCTAATAATTTTTTCTACTTATACATTTAATTATGTGGTGTCATTACCTACCATAGGATTAGCACATGATATTTACTTTATTTCTTTCCTTTCTTTTATTTATTTCCTTTCTCCTTTCCTTTCTTATTTCTTTTCTTTAATTTGCAACAAGAAAGTAAAGAAAGCAAAAACTCAAACTAACTTTATTATATAACTTGCACATGATTACAAGGATATATCACTAAGCAAACTCTCAAAGAAAAATGATCGAACTAAACTTCTATTCATCTAAAGAAAAAATATCAAACTAAAATAAGGAAAAGCAAAAAAGGATAGTGGGGTGATACGATAACGGGGCACCTCCCCCAAGCTTGGCAGAAGCCAAGGGGAGTGCCCATACCCTATGCTTAGTTCTCTTTTGGTGGTGAAGAATATGATGGTGATAATGACAATTGTGCCTTCAACTTTTCCATATTATAGTTGAGGAGAGCAATTTCCTCCTTTAAATCATCGACTTCCAACTCCAGCTTCAAGATCTTGTCGCATAAATCCCCTTTGCTTTTCTGCCTAAAACGAAAAGGAATAGATTGGTTTTTAGACCGGTTAGCTCTCTTGGGAAGACTTGACTTCTTGAATTCCAGATGCATATCCGCAGGTTGAGGTAGACGGGCACCCTCCTCCTCCGAGCTTGAATCATCGATCTTCATTAAGTGAGCATCATCTTTGTCATCTGTAGTTCGACCATAAGGGGATAGGTCCCCATAGGTCTTTGGGTCAGCAATGAGATGTAAGACATAGCTCTCTCCGTTGGAGTCTTGGGACGACATATTTTCAGAACTGCTTAGAAAACAGCGAGAAAAGAGAATAGAGGATTTTCTCCGCGATACGGTGATCAACAGGTTCGGGAAGTATATATAGAATTTTTTTTTATCTTGGAGGACAAGCATACGGAAGAAAAATGGAGAACGGAAGGTGTCCCAGGTGGGCACAACCCACCTGGGCGCGCCAGGCCTGGTGTCTTGTGCCCACCAGGGTACGCTTCCTGGAAGTTTCTTCATTTCCAATTTTTTAAATATTCCAACACTGATAAAAAATATTTTTGTGTATTTTTCGGAGTCCGTTTACTTACCGTATCACGTACCTCCTTATTTTCATGATTCTGGAGTGTTCCGGAAGGACTCTTTTATGTGTTCTTCCCATGTCAAAGTTTGGACAATATTACTTTCAACATTAATGGGCGTACCTGAGATATAATGTTTTATTCGTTGCCCATTGACAACCTTCGGGTTAGTACCTTCAGAGTTATTTATTTTTATGGCTCCAGACCGGTAAACCTCCTCGATAACATAGAGGCCTTCCCATTTTGAGAGGAGTTTTCCTGCAAAGAATCTAAAATGAGAGTTGTACAAAAGAACATATTCTCCTACTTTAAATTCACGCTTTTGGATTCTTTTGTCATGCCATCTTTTAACTTTTTCTTTGAATAATTTTGCATTTTCATAAGCTTGGGTTCTCCATTCATCTAAAGAGTTGATATCAAATAACCCCTTTTCACCAACAAGTTTGAAATCATAATTGAGCTCTTTGACGGCCCAATATGCTTTATGTTCTAACTCAGGAGGCAAATGACAAGCTTTTCCATAAACCATTTTATATGGAGACATACCCATGGGATTTTTATACGCTTTTCTATAAGCCCAAAGTGCATCATCTAATTTCTTAGACCAATTCTTCCTGGACCTATTAATAGTCTTTTGCAAAATTAATTTTATTTCTCTACTACTAAGTTCAACTTGACCACTAGACCGAGGATGATGGGTGATGCAATTCTATGGTTAACATCATACTTGGCAAACAATTTATGGAAAGCACCATGAATAAAGTGTGAACCACTATCAGTCATTAAATATCTAGGGACTCCAAACCTTGGGAAAATAACTTCCTTAAGCATTTTAATAGAGGTGTTGTGATCAGCACTACTGGTTGGAATAGCTTCTACCCATTTAGTAACATAATCAACAGCAACCAAAATATGTGTATACCCATTAGAGGAAGGAAAGGTCCCATGTAATCAAATCCCCAAACATCAAATGGTTCAACAGCAAGTGAGTAATTCATTGGAATTTCTGGACGCTTACCGATATTACCTATTCTTTGACATTCATCACAAGATAAGACGAACTTACGGGCATCCTTGAATAGAGTATGCCAGTAGAATCTAAATTGCAATACTTTGTGAGCAGTTCTATCTCCAGCATGATGTACTCCATAAGCTTCGGAGTGACATTTCCATAGGATTTGTCCTTGTTCATGCTTTGGTACACAACGTCTAATAATACCATCCACTCCTTCTTTATAAAGATGTGGGTCATCCCAAAAGTAATGTCTCAAATCATAGAATAATTTTTCCTTTTGTTGGTATGTAAAGCTAGGTGGTAAATATTAGGAACAATGTAATTAGCATAATAAGCATACCAAGGAGTATTATGAGCAACATTTATTGCAGCTAACTGCTCATGAGGAAAACTATTATCAATAGGTAGTGGGTCATTAGGCAAATTTTCAAGCCTAGACAAATTATCAACTACTGGGTTCTCAGCTCCTTTTCTATCAATGATATGTAAATCAAATTCTTGTAACAAGAGAACCCATCGAATGAGTCTAGGTTTAGCATCTTTCTTTTCCATAAGATATTTAATAGCAGCATGGTCTGTGTGAATAGTTACTTTGGAATCAACAATATAAGGTCTAAATTTATCACAAGCAAACACAATTGCTAAGAATTCTTTTTCAGTAGTATCATAATTTCTTTGAGCATTGTCTAGAGTTTTACTAGCATAATGAATAACATTCAATTTCTTATCAACTTTTTATCCTAGAATAGCACCAATAGCATAATCACTAGCATCACACATAATTTCAAAAGGGAAGTTCAAATCAGGTGGTTGAACAATAGATGCATAAATTAAGGCTTTCTTGAGTGTTTCAAAGGCTTCTGAACAATCATCATCAAAAACAAAAGGGATATCCTTTTGCAAAAGATTCATAATAGGCCTAGAAATTTTAGAAAAGTCTTTGATGAATCTCCTGTAGAAACCAGCATGACCTAAGAAACTACGAATACCTTTTATATCTTTAGGATATGGCATTTTATCAATTGCATCAACCTTAGCTTGGTCCACTTAAATACCTCTTTCAGAAATTTTATGACCCAAGACAATGCCTTCATTAATCATAAAGTGACACTTCTCCCAATTCAAGACAAGATTTGTTTGTTCACATCTCTGTAAAACTCGATCAAGATTGCTTAAACAATCATCAAAAGACTTCCCATAAACAGAGAAATCATCCATGAAAACCTCAACAATCTTTTTAAAAAAGTCAGACAATATAGCAGTCATACATCTTTGAAATGTAGCACGTGCATTACATAAACTGAAAGGCATACGTCTATAAGCATAGGTTCCAAAGGGACAAGTAAAAGTGGTCTTTTCTTGATCAGGTTGAGAAACAGGTGTTTGTGAAAAAACAGAATATCCATCAAGGAAGCAAAAATGTGTGTGCTTAGATAATATTTCAATCATTTGATCAATAAAAGGCAGAGGGTAATGATCTTTTCTAGTCACTTCCTTTAATTTTCTAAAATCAATTACCATTCTATAGCCTGTAACAATTATTTGTGGAATAAGTTCATTCTTATCATTAGGAACAACAGTTATACCTCATTTCTTAGGGACACAATGAACATGACTTACCCATCTACTATCAGCTATAGGATAGATTATACCTGCTTTCAGAAGCTTTACGATTTCCGTTCTTACCACTTCCTTCATCTTTGGATTTAACCAACATTGGTGATCAACAACGGGTTTAGCATCAGGTTCCATATTAATTTTGTGCTGACACAAAGTGGGATTAATGCCCTTTAAAGCATTAAGAGTATATCCAATAGAAGCTCGGTGCTTCCTTAGAACTTTCAATAATCTTTCTTCTTCATGTTATGAAAGGTTAGCACTAATAATAACATGACATATCTTCTTTTCATCAAGATAAGCATATTTCAAAGTGTCTGGCAATTTTTTTAATTCGAACACATGATCACCTTTAGGTGGAGGAGGACCTCCTAGAGTTTCAATAGGCAAGTTGTGTTTAAGTAGAGGACCTTGTTCAAAGAAAATCCTATCTATTTCATTTCTTTCATGCATATGAAAATCATTTTCACGGTCTAGCAAGTATTGTTCTAAAGGATCAGTAGGTGGTACAGGAATAGAAGCAAGACCAATTAATTCATCCTTACCAGGCAATTCTTTTTCATGAAGCTTTCTACTAAACTTGGAAAAATTAAACTCATGAGACTCATCACCAAAACTAACGCCGACAGTTTGTTTCTTGCAATCTATCTTAATATTAACGGTGTTCAAGAAAGGTCTACCAAGGATAATGGGACAAAAGTCATCTTGTGGGGAATCAAGAACAAGAAAATCAGTAGGGTATTTTATTTTCCCACACAAGACTTCAATATTAACAATCCCAATTGGTTATATAGTGTCTCTATTAGCAAGTTTAATAGTAACATCTGTGTCTTCTATCTCTGCGGGTGTTATGTCTTTCATAATTTCTAGATATAAGGTGTAAGGAATATCACTCACACTAGCACCTATGTCACATAAACCATGATAACAGTGATCTCCTATTTTATCTGAGATGACGGGCATGCCAACAACAGGTCTATGTTTATCCTTTTTGTCAGGTTTGGCAATTCTAGCCGCTTCTTCACAAAAGTAAATAACATGCCCATCCATATCTTCCTCCAAGAGATCTTTAACCATAGCAATACTAGGTTCAACTTTAATTTATTCATCAGGTCTAGGTGTTCTAATATAAATTTTGTTAACCATAGTTGAAACTTTAGCATGTTCCTTTATCCTAACAGGGAAAGGTGGCTTCTCAATATAAGCAGAAGGAACAATTGGATCAACATTATAAAGTATAGTCTCTTCTTTAATTTGTACCGGTTCTTTGATTTCTTCTTTAATAAGTGGGTGATATTTAAACCACTTCTCTTTGGGGAGTTCAACATAAGTAGCAAGTGATTCACAAAAAGGAGGCTACTATCTCAGAGTCAAGTCCATATTTAGTGCTAAACTTTTGAAAAGCATCGGTATCCATAAAAGATTTAACAGAATCATACTTAAGTTTAATACCCGACTCTTTACCTTCGTCGAGTTCCCAATCTTCAGAGTTGCGTTTAATTCTTCCTAAAAGATCCCACCGGAATTCAATAGTCTTCTTTATAAAAGAACTAGCACAAGAAGTATCAAGCATGGTTTGACCATTACGAGAAAGCCGAGCATAAAAATTCTGGATAATGATTTCTCTTGAGAGATCATGATTGGGGCATGAATACAACATTGACTTAAGCCTCCCCAAGCTAGAGCGATACTTTCTCCTTCACGAGGCCAAAAATTATATATATAATTCCGATCATGAGGAACTAGATCCATAGGATATTTTTTTGGTGGAACTCCAATTTCAATCTATTCCAATTCCAAGATCCAATATCATCGCATAGCTTATACCATGCCAATGACTTTTCCTTTCAAAGATAAAGGGAAAACCATTTTCATAACTTCATCCCTAGGTAAACCTGCAAGCTTAAACAATCCACAAATTTGTTCTACATATATCAAGTGCATATTGCTACCTCTTGAGCATGCGTTGGTTTTCCCTTGAAAAGGAAAGGGTGATGCAGCAAAGTAGCGTAAGTATTTCCCTCAGTTTTTGAGAACCAAGGTATCAATCTAGTAGGAGACTACACGCAAGTCACCTAGTACATGCACAAACAATCAAGAACCTCGCAACCAACGCGATAAAGGGGTTGTCAATCCCTTCACGGTCACTTACGAAAGTGAGATCTGATAAAGATAATAAGATAAACATTTTTGGTATTTTTTTTGTATAGATTGAGAAGTAAAGATTGCAAAATAAAATAAATAGTAAACTAGAATTGTAGATCGGAAACTTATATGATATAAATAGACCCCGGGGCCATAGGTTTCACTAGTGGCTTCTCTCATGATAGCAAGTATTACGGTGGGTGAACAAATTACTGCTGAGCAATTGATAGAAAAGCACATAGTTATGAGAATATCTAGGCATGATTATGAAATATAGGCATCACGTCCGTGTTAAGTAGATCGAAACGATTCTGCATCTACTACTATTACTCCACACATCGACCGCTATCCAGGATGCATCTAGAGTATTAAGTTCATAAGAATAGAGTAATGCTTTAGGCAAGATGACATGATGTAGAGGGATAAACTCAAGCAATATGATATAAACCCCATCTTTTTATCCTCGATGGAAACAATACAATACATGCCTTGCTGCCCCTACTGTCACTGGGAAAGGACACCGCAAGATTGAACCCAAAGCTAAGCACTTCTCCCATTGCAAGAAAGATCAACCTAGTAGGCCAAACTAAACCGATAATTCGAAGAGACTTGCAAAGATATCAAATCATGCATATAAGAATTCAGAGAGGAACCAAATATTGGTCATAGATAAACTTGATCATAAATCCAAAATTCATCGAATCTCGGCAAACACACCGCAAAAGAATATTACATCGAATAGATCTCCAAGAACATCAAGGAGAACTTTGTATTGAAGATCAAAGAGAGAGAAGAAGCCATCTGGCTAATAACTATGGACCTGAAGGTTTGTGGTAAACTACTCACACATCATCGGAGAGGCTATGGTGTTGATGTAGAAGCCCTCCTGATCGATTCCCCCTCCGACAGATCACCGAAAAAGGTCCTCGGATGGGATCTCATGGATACAGAAGGTTGCGACGGTGGAAAAGTGGTTTTGTGGCTCCCCTCGAGATTTTTAGGGTATAAGAGTATATATAGGCGAAAGAAGTACATCGGTGGAGCTCCGTGGGGCCCACGAGGGTAGGGGGCGCGCCTACCCCCCTGGGCGCCCCTACCTCGTGGAAGCTTCACGGACTTCCAGACTTGTACTCCAAGTCTCCTGGGTTGCGTTTGTTCCAAGAAAGATCCTCGCGAAGGTTTCGTTCCATTTGGATTCCGTTTGATATTCCTTTTCTGTGAAACACTAAAATATGCAAAAAAACGAAAACTAGCACCGGGCCTCCGGTTAATAGGTTAGTCCCAAAAATAATATAAAGTGCATATTAAAGCCCATTAAACATCCAAAATAGATAATATAATAGCACGGAACAATAAAAAATTATAGATACATTGGAGACGTATCAAATATCAGGATGTTTGGTTCCATCTCCTACATAAGGATTAGCTAGCAGTTGTTCTATCATACCCGAAGGAATTTCATGTTCAATATTTTCAGTAGGAGCAGTAGGTTGAGGGGTAACTAACTGTGGTTTCAGACGAGGTGAAGATACCCCGAACAAACCCCTCAAAGGATTGTTTTCCATAGTAACAAGTGACAATAAATTTCAGCACACTATATAAATGTTTCCTTACCAAATTCCACTTACCAAAGGCGCTTCACTCCCCGACAATCGCGCCAGAAAATAGCCTTGATGACCCACAAGTAGAGGAGATCAATTGTAGCTCTTTTCTATAAGTAAGAGTATCGAACCCAACGACGAGAGGAAGGAAATGACAAGTGGTTTTCAGCAAGGTAATGTCTACAAGTGCTGAAATTGTAAGTAGCGGAGTAGTTTGATAGCAATATAATTTGTAACGAGCAAGTAACGATAGTAGTAACAAAAGTTTAGCAAGGTAGCCCAATCCTTTTGAGGCAAAGGACATGCCAAAACGATCTCTTACGATAAGCAAAGTGTTCTTGAGGGTACACAGGAATTTCATCTAGTCACTTTCATCATGTTGGTTCGATTTGTGTTCGCTACTTTGATAATTTGATATGTGAGTGGACCGGTGCTTAGGTGCTGTTTTTACTTGAACAAATCTCCTACTTATGATTAACCCTCTCGCAAGCAGGAACTACGAGAAAAGTATTAAGAATAAATTCTAACCATAGCATTAAACTTTTGGATCCAATCGGTCCCTTACGGAATAGCGCATAAACTGGGGTTTAAGCTTCTATCACTCTCGCAACCCATCATCTAATTGCTACTCCACAATGCATTCCATTAGGCCCAAATATGGTGAAGTTTCATGTAGTCGACATTCACATGACACCACTAAGGGAATCACAACATACATACTATCAAAATATCAAACACATATCAAGTTCACATGATTACTTGGAACATGATTTCTCCCGTGACCTCAATAACAAAAGTAACTACTCACAAATGATAAACATGCTCATGATCAGAGGAGTATTAAATAGCATATTGGATCTGAACATATAATCTTCGACCAAATAAACCATATAGTAATCAACTACAAGATGTAATCTACACTACTAGTCACCCACAAGCACCAATCTATAGTTCCAGTAACAAGATTGAACACAAGAGATGAACTAGGGTTTGAGATGAGATGGTGTTGTTGAAGATGTTGATGGAGATTGCCCTCCCCAAGATGGGAGAGTTGTTGGTGATGATGATGACGATGATTTCCCCCTCCGGGAGGGAAGTTCACCTGGCGGAATCGCTCCGCCGGAGGGCAAAAGTGCTCCTGCCCAAGTTCCGCCTCGAGGAGGCGGCGCTCTGTCCCGAAAGTCTTCTCCTTAATTTTTCTAGGTCAAAATGACTTATATACCAGAAGATGGGCACCGGAGGTGGTCCTAGGTCTGCACAACCCACCAGGGCGCACTTGGGCTCCCTAGCGCGCCCAGGTGGGTTGTGCCCACCTTGTGGCCCCCCTGTGGAAGTTATTTGCTCCAATAATTCTTAAATATTCCATAAAAATTCTCCGTGAAGTTTTAGCTCATTTGGAGTTGTGCAGAATAGGTAGCCTGACGTAGCTTTTTCAGGTCCAGATTTCCAACTGCCAGAATTCTCCTTCTTTGTGTATACCTTGCATATTATGAGAGAGTAGGCATTATAATTACTCGAAAAAGCATTATTATGGATAAAAACATTATAAACAACAGTAAGAAAACATGATCCAAAATGGACGTATCACTCACCCGCTAAGGCCCCTGGCCCTATGACAGGGGGCCTACCCCCAGAATGTTTTAAAAAAAGAATTAAAAATATTAATAGTAAATAATAAATAAAAATAGTATTTAATTAAGTAATTGATTAATTTAATTAATTATGTTTAGTTTAACCTAATCACTAGTTAAACTAATTAAACATGTTTAGTTATTCCTCGACAATGACAGTGGGACCCATGTGTCAGTTTGACCAGTCAACGGTCAGAGTTGACCGCTGACGTCATGATTACTTCATAATTGTATTTTCTAATTAAATTAATTATGTTAATTCTAAAAATGACTTAAATATCGAGAAATTACTTTGTAATAATGTGTAACCCGGATGAAAAATACTTTGTTCATGAAAGTTGCTCAGAACGATGAGACGGATCCGAATACGCACTCCATTTGTTAGCCACACGTCCCTAGCATAGTGAACATGCAGCTTTCCCCCTCTGGTCCATTTGTTCGAAAACACGAAACACCGAGAATACTTTCCCACATGTTTCCCCCCTTTGTCGGTATCACCTACTGCCGCATTAGGGCACACCTAGCACCGCTCATTGTCATGTCATGCATCGTCATGCATGTGTTTGCATTATATTTATTGTTTCTTCCCCCTAGTCTCTCGTTAGACACCGAGACCGACGCCGCTGCTACCCAGTACAACTACGGTTTTGACAACCCATCCTCTGCCGAGCTTCCAGGCAATCCCCCTCCCCCTTGATCAACCCGATATCGCCTATTCCTTCTCTCTACTGCTTGCATTAGAGTAGTGTAGCATGTTACTACTTTTGGTTAATCCTATTCTATTGCATAGCCTGTCTTTGCTACTTCTGTAGTTACCTTTACCCGGAATCCTAAATGCTTAGTATAGGATGCTAGTATTCCATCACTGGCCCTACATTCTTGTCCGTCTACCATGCTATACTACCGGGCCGTGATCACTCGGGAGTTGATCACGAGTATATACTTATATACATAATATATGATAATTATGGTGACTAAAGTCCGGTCGGCTCATAAGTACTCACGAGTGATTCACAGATTGGGGGCTGAAAGGACATTTGTCCCGACGACCCTCTAAGTGGATCTTTGTGGTGGAGCGACAGGGCAGGTTGAGACCACCTAGGTGAGAGGTGGGCCTGGCCCTGGTCGGCATCCGCCGTTACTTCAAAATAACACGCTTAACGAGATCTTGGTATTTGATTTGAGTCTGGCCACTGGCTTATATGCACTAACCAACTACGCGGGAACAGTTATGGGCACTCGACATCGTGGTATCAGCCAAAGCTCTTTTGACGTCAGCGATGGAGCGACGCACGCCGGATTGGACCATAAGCCTGCGCTTGTATTAAGGGGGCTAGGTCTACTTCCGGCCGTCCTCGCAACGTGCAGGAGTGCAATGGGCGATGGGCCCAGACCCATGCGCGCTTAGGATTTAGACTGGCATGGTGACCTCTCTGTTGAGACTAGGTGGGGCTGCGACGTATTGATCTTCCGAGGCCGGACATGACCCAGGAAAGTGTGTCCGGCGAGAGGGATCGAGCGTGTTGGGTAATGTGGTGCACCCCTGCAGGGAAGTTTACTATTTGAATAGCCGTGACCTTGGTAAAAGGATGACCCAGAGTTGTACCTTGACCTTATAACAAGTAGAACTGGATACTTAATAAAACACACCCTTTCAAGTGCCAGATACAACCCGATGGTCGTTCTCTCAGAGGGCGACGAGGAGAGGATCGCCGGGTAGGATTATGCTATATGATGATACTTGGTGAACTTACCAGCTACTCTCTTCTATATGCTTCAAGATGGAGGCTACCAGAAGCGTAGTCTTCGATATGACTAGCTATCCCCTCCTATTCTGACACTCTGCAGTTCAGTCCACATATACTACCCATTTCATTGATACTAATGCATATGTAGTGTAGATCCTTGCTTGCGAGTACTTAGGATGAGTACTCACGGTTGCGTTGCTACTTCCTTTTCCCCTTTTCCTGGTTATTGCGATCATATAATGGAGTCCAAGATCCAGAGGATCCCGAGGATGCTTCTACATGGAGTTCGGCTTTGAGGAGTAGTTAGGAGGTCCCAGGCAGGAGGCCTTGCCTTTTTCTATCATTGCTACTTTTTGTGCTAGCCTTCTTAAGGCAAACTTGTTTAACTTATGTCTGTACTCAGATATTGTTGCTTCCGCTGACTCGTCTATGATCGAGCACTTGTATTCAAGCCCTCGAGGTCCCTGGCTTGTATTATGATGCTTGTATGACTTATTTATTTTTAGAGTTGTGTTCTGATATCTTCCAGTGAGTCCCTGATCTTGACCGTACACGTTTGCGTGTATGACTAGTGTATGATTGAATCGGGGGCATCACAAGTTGGTATTAGAGCCGACTGCCTGAATCCCCTTTCCACTCCTTGGCCAAAGTCGAGTCTAGACATTGCAAAACTTTTACTAACATGGTTGTGTGTCTTACGGGCCCATGTCGCCATTGGGTGGTATTAGGATCTTTTATTCCTCGTCTATACTCTAGGACTCTGATCTCTCTTCTACTCAGGTTAAATGATTTTGCTAACTCCAACACTAGGTTCTCGTAACTACTTCCTCCTGGAGAGCCCTCACTCCAGATGATTGCTTGGTGCACCGAAGGATCCCGAAGATACTCTACGATGTTCTCTCGAGACTTTGTGCCATCGCTTTTGCAATTCCCTTCCATCGATAAACCCCCTATGGATAACCACGTACACTTGTCCTTCATATAATCATTTCTCGTTGATCTTGTTATTACAAGATACCCCGAAATTCTCTCTATTGTTCTAAGAGTCCTTTGAGATACTACCTTGCAGTTCTTTGCCACATGATTACCCCTACGGATAATTCCTCGCTCTTACCGAGTATCCGCTCATCCACAGTTGTTCATGTGTTTCACAAAATTCTTTGAAATACTATCCGATCTTTCGAGAGTCCTCTACAGCCCATGTCTCTTGAAATTCTTGTCTGCCTGCATTATAGTTAATTCCAAATGACTAGCAATATTCATGGATGTCCTTTGCCTTTATCTTCTTGGGTGCCTTGATTCAATATGTTGCGAATTTTGCAATCCTTAATCAGATCCTAGAATTCATCCTTTTGGCTCAGACGCCATTTTAAACATGAGCTGGATCTCCACCAATCAAATTGCCATCGATTGTACCCCTAAGCCTACTCAACTTATCCATCCTTGATCAGAGTGTTGCTTTTGATCCCTTGATTTGGAAATCATAATTATTTTGCATTTGAGCTTTGAATTAGTCAGTTCTTTCTTGCTACCTCTTGAGCACCGCATTGGTTTTCCCTTGAAGAGGAAAGGGTGATACAGCAAAGTAGCGTAAGTATTTCCCTCAGTTTTTGAGAACCAAGGTATTAATCCAGTAGGAGGCCACACGCAAGTCCCTCGTACCTACACAAACAAATAAGAACCTCACAACCAACGCGATAAAGGGGCTGTCAATCCCTTCATGGTTACTTACGAGAGTGAGATCTGATAGAGATGATAAGATAATATTTTTGGTATTTTTATGATAAAGATTGAAAGTAAAGATTGCAAAATAAAATAAATTGGAAACTTATGTGATAAAGGATAGACCCGGGGGCCATAGGTTTCACTAGTGGCTTATCTCAAGATAGCATAAGTATTACGGTGAGTGAACAAATTACTGTCGAGTAATTGATAGAAAAGCGAATAATTATGAGAATATCTAGGCATGATCATGTATATAGGCATCACGTCCGTGAAAAGTAGACCGACTCCTGCCTGCATCTACTACTATTACTCCACACATCAACCGCTATCCAGCATGCATCTAGAGTATTAAGTTCATAAGAACAGAGTAACGCATTAGGTAAGATGACATGATGTAGAGGGATAAACTCAAGCAATATGATATAAACCCCATCTTTTTATCCTCGATGGCAACAATACAATACGTGTCGTTTCCCTTTTTGTCACTGGGATCGAGCACCGCAAGATTGAACCAAAAGCTAAGCACTTCTCCCATTGCAAGAAAGATCAATCTAGTAGGCCAAACCAAATTGATAATTCGAAGAGACTTGCAAAGATAACAAATCATACATAAAAGATTTCAGAGAAGAATCAAATATTGTTCATAGATAGAGTTGATCATAAACCCACAATTCATCGGATCTCGACAAACATGCCGCAAAAAGAGTTATATCGAATAGATTGTGACGCCCCCGATTTAATCGTACACTAATCATGCACGCAAATGTGTACGATCAAGATCAGGGACTCACGGGAAGACATCACAACACAACTCTACAAATAAAATAAGTCATACAAGCATCATAATACAAGCCAGGGGCCTCGAGGGCTCGAATACAAGTGCTCGATCATAGACGAGTCAGCGGAAGCAACAATATCTGAGTACAGACAAGTTAAACAAGTTTGCCTTAAGAAGGCTAGCACAAACTGGGATACAGATCGAAAGAGGCGCAGGCCTCCTGCCTGGGATCCTCCTAACTACTCCTGGTCGTGGTCAGCGGGCTGCACGTAGTAGTAGGCACCTCCAGTGTAGTAGGGGTCGTCGTCGACGATGGCGTCTGGCTCCTGGACTCCAGCATCTGGTTGCGACAACCAGAAAGAAAGGAAAGGGGGAAAAGGGGGGAGAAAGCAATCGTGAGTACTCATCCAAAGTACTCGCAAGCAAGGAACTACACTACATATGCATGGGTATATGTGTAAGGAGGCCATATCAGTGGACTGAACTGCAGAATGCCAGAATAAGAGGGGGATAGCTAATCCTATCGAAGACTACGCTTTTGGCAGCCTCCCTCTAGCAGCATGTAGAAGAGAGTAGATTGAAGTCCTCCAAGTAGCATCTCCAAGTAGCAACTCCAAGTAGCATCTCCAGTAGCATAATCCTACCCGGCGATCCTCCCCTCGTCGCCCTGTGGAAAAGCGATCACCGGGTTGTCTGTGGAACTTGGAAGGGTGTGTTTTATTAAGTATCCGGTTCTAGTTGTCATAAGGTCAAGGTACAACTCCAAGTCGTCCTGTTACCGAAGATCACGGCTATTCGAATAGATTAACTTCCCTGCAGGGGTGCACCACATAACCCAACACGCTTGATCCCATTTGGCCGGACACACTTTCCTGGGTCATGCCCGGCCTCGGAAGATCAGCACGTCGCAGCCCCACCTAGGCAAAACAGAGAGGCCAGCACGCCGGTCTAAACCTAAGCGCACAGGGGTCTGGGCCCATCGCCCATAGCACACCTGCACGTTGCGAGGGCGGCCGAAAGCAGACCTAGCCTAGTGGCGTTCCAGTCCAATTCGGCGCGCGCCGCTCCGTCGCTGACGTCTGAAGTGCTTCGGCTGATACCACGACGCCGGGATACCCATAACTACTCCCATGTAGATGGTTAGTGCGTATAGGCTCGTAGCCAACTCAGATCAAATACCAAGATCTCGTTAAGCGTGTTAAATATCCGCGAACGCCGAACAGGGCCAGGCCCACCTGTCTCCTAGGTGGTCTCAACCTGCCCTGTCGCTCCGCCACAAGTAACAGTCGGGGGCCGTCGGGAACCCAGGCCCACCTCTACCGGGGTGGAGCCACCTGTCCTTTCAGCCCCCAACTCCGAACAGTATCACAGGTAATGTAACAGTGTAAAGTATATAGTATATGCCCGTGATCACCTCCCGAAGTGATCACAGCCCAGTAGTATAGCATGGCAGACGGACAAGAGTGTAGGGCCACTGATGGAACACTAGCATCCTATACTAAGCATTTAGGATTGCGGGTAAGGTATCAATGACTGTAGCAACAATGACAGGCTATGCATCAGAATAGGATTAACGGAAAGCAGTAACATGCTACACTACTCTAATGCAAGCAGTATAGAGAAGAGTAGGCGATATCTGGTGATCAAAGGGGGGGCTTGCCTGGTTGCTCTGGCAAGAGAGAGGGGTCGTCAACTCCGTAGTCGAACTGGTCAGCAGCAGCGTCGGTCTCGTAGTCTACCGGAGAGAAGAGGGGGAAGAAATAATGAATACAGAGCAAACAAAGCACCACAAAATATATCAAGGCAATACGCGGTGTTCGGTGTGCCCTAACGCGGTAGTAGGTGATACCGGTGAAGGGGGGAAAACCCCCGGGAAGTATTCCCGGTGTTTCATGTTTTCGGGCAGAGGAGCCGGAGGGGGAAAGTTGCGGGTTCGATAGGTTATGGGTGTGTGGCGGACGAACGGACCGCGTATCCGGATTCGTCTCGTCGTTCTGAGCAACTTTCATGTTGAAAATATTTTAATCCGAGTTACGGATTAAAAGATATGATTTTCTAAAGATTTTATTAATTTTTGGAATTTAATTAATTAATTAATTAATTCGAAAAATGAATTTATGACGTCAGCATGATGTCATGCTGACGTCAGCAGTCAACAGGGTTGACTTGGTCAACCTGACGGGTGGGTCCCATTCGTTAGTGACTGTTAACTAATTATCTTAGTTAAGTTTAATTAACAGTAGTTAATTAGGTTAATTAGTCATTAGGTTTAATTAATCAGGATTAATTAAATTAATTATTTAATTAATTAATTAATTAATTAATTAATTTTATTCATTATTATTTTTATTAATTATATTTATCTAAATTCCTTTTCCCTTTTTTTTAATAAAACGTTATGGGGGCGGGCCCCTGTGGTCAGTGGCCCATGGGGCCTTGCGGGCGTTGGGAGCAGGGTGCGGTCGCCACCCGCTAACGGGCGAACCCGGGCGGCCGCCGCAGGCGCGCGCGCCAGCACCGGCGAGGCGGGCTAGGTGCCGGCTGCAGGCGAGAGGGGAGGCGGGCCACGGATGGGCGTGGCCGGCGGGCGCAACAGCGGCCACGGTGCCGGACCGGGAAGGCGCGGGCGAGGCCACGGTGAGCACGGGCCGGGGCGCGACGAGCGCGGCACCGGAGCGAGGCAAGAGGTGTGCGGGAGGGGCGTCCAGGGGCGCGGTCGAGGGGAGCGCGGCGAGCGCGCAACGGGCGGCGCCGGAGCGCGTCGACCGCGGACGGGGAGGGCGGTGACCGTGTCGGCCTAGGGGAGAGGGGGCGAAGGGGGGGTGCTCACGGGGGGGATGTAGGGTTCGTGGCAGCGTGGCGTGAGGAGGAGGACGGAGACGGCGCGCGACGGGGAGGCAGTCCGGCGACGAGGTCCGTTGAGGAGGAGGGCGGCGAGGCGGCGTTTCGGCCGACGGAATCCGGGGGCGACAGGGTCGGGCCTCTCCCCGAGGAGAGTGGGAAAGTGGGGGAAGAGGAGGCGAGGTCCAGGCGGCGGCGCGGGCTTCGGACGACGACGAGCGATGGGGCGCGGCGTCGGGGTCGAGGCGATGGGGAAGTGGGGCGCTAGCGTCGCGGGAGGGGGGGGGCAGTTCGTCCCTGATCCAGATCGGATCGGGAGGCGAGAGGAGGGGGGGAAGAGCGACTGGGGGGAGGGGCGAGTGGGGGAATGGGTGACGGGGTGGGGTTAGGGTTTGGGTTGTGGGGGATATGGGGAATGGGGGCGGCCGGCTGGGCCTTTGCCCAGTTGGGCCGGTTGGGGGGGGGGCCTGGCCGGCTGGGCCGTCTGGCCCAGTGGGGGGGGGGTGGCCTTCTCTCCTTTTTTTTTGTCTTTTGTTTTTCTGTTTTATCTCTTTTCTTTTATTAATTTTCTTCTATGGATTTATATTATTTTAGTTTTATAAAACATAAAGGTTGCACCTAAATTATTATTACTAGTTATACCTCGGTCACAAAAAGGTCTAACCCCCCAAATAAAATAGTTTAGTATTTTATAAAATACAAAAGGCATTTATTTAGTTGTTTTAGCTACTGCTTAAATCATTTTAGAGCATTCAAACATTTTATAAAAGGGTGGTTTCTTCACCATAATTACCTATGCTATACTTGTCACCGTTTGTACCTTTTAGTTCTGACATTTGAAAATTTTACTGGTTTGACTTTATTTTAAATTTGAATTTCGAATCGGTCTTGAACTACGTGTGATTAACAACAGAAATCGAGGTGACGTGGCATCATTTGGTGAGGGTTACTATAGCTTAATTATCCAGGCGTCACATAGATCTCCAAGAGGATTGAGGAGAACTTTGTATTGAGATCCAAAGAGAGAGAAGAAGCCATCTAGCTAATAACTATGGACCTGAAGGTCTGAAGTAAACTACTCACACATCACCGGCGAGGCGATGGAGTTGATGTAGAGGCACTCCGTGATCGATGCCCCCTCCGGCGGAGCTGCGGAAAAGGCCCCGAGATGGGATCTCTTGGGTAAAGAAGGTTGCGACGGTGAAAATAGGGTTTCGTGGTGCTCCTGGTTGTTTTCAGGGTATATGAGTATATATAGGGGGAATAAGTAGGTCGGTTGAGCCACGAGGGGCCCATGAGGGGGGAGGGCGCGCCCAGGGGATAGGCGCGCCCCCTGCCTTGTGGACTCCTCGTTTGTTTCTTGACGTCCATTCCAAGTCCTCTGGATCACGTTTGTTCCAAACATAACTCTCCCGAAGGTTTCATTCCGTTTGATATTCCTTTTCTGTGAAACACTGAAATAGGCAAAAAAACAGCAATTTGCACTGGGCCTTGGGTTAGTAGGTTAGTCCCAAAAATAATATAAAAGTGTAAAATAAAGCCCATTAACATCCAAAACAGATAATATATGTTGGGGAATGTAGTAATTTCATAAAATTTCCTACGCACACGGAAGATCATGGTGATGCATAGCAACGAGAGGGGAGAGTGTTGTCTACGTACCCTCGTAGACCGGAAGCGGAAGCGTTAGCACAACGCGGTTGATGTAGTCGTACGCCTTCACGGCCCGACCGATCAAGCACCGAAACTACGGTACCTCCAAGTTTTAGCACACGTTCAGCTCGATGACGATCCCCGGACTCCGATCCAGCAAAGTGTCGGGGAAGAGTTCCGTAAGCACGACGGCGTGGTGACGATCTTGATGTTCTACCGTCGCAGGGCTTCGCCTAAGCACCGCTACAATATTATCGAGGATTATGGTGGAAGGGGGCACCGCACACGGCTAAGAAAACGATCACGTGGATCAACTTATGTGTCTATGGGGTGCCCCCTGCCCCCGTATATAAAGGAGTGGAGGAGGGGAGGGCCGACCCTCTCTATGGCGCGCCCTAGGGGAGTCCTACTCCCACTAGGAGTAGGATTCCCCCTTTCCTAGTCCAACTAGGAGTCCTTCCATGTAGTAGGAGTAGGGGACAAGGAAGGGGAAGAGGGAAGAGAAGGAAGGAGGGGGCGCAGCCCCTCCCCCTAGTCCAATTCGGACTAGGCCTTGGGGGGCGCGCGGCCTGCCTCTCCCTCTCCCCTGAAGCCCAATAGTGCCCATATACTTCTTCTCCCGTATTCCCGTTACTCCCCGGTACTCCGAAAAATACCCGAACCACTCGGAACCTTTCCGATGTCCGAATATAGTCGTCCAATATATCGATCTTTACGTCTCGACCATTTCAAGACTCCTCATCATGTCCCCGATCTCATCCTGGACTCTGAACTCCTTCGGTACATCAAAACTCATAAACTCATAATATAACTGTCATCGAAACCTTAAGCGTGCGGACCCTACGGGTTCGAGAACAATGTAGACATGACCGAGACACGTCTCCGGTCAATAACCAATACCGGAACTTGGATGCTCATATTGGCTCCTACATATTCTACGAAGATCTTTATCGGTCAGACCGCATAATAACATACGTTGTTGCCTTTGTCATCGGTATGTTACTTGCCCGAGCTTCGATCATCGGTATCTCAATACCTAGTTCAATCTCGTTACCGGCAAGTCTCTTTAATCGTTCCGTAATACATCATCTCGCAACTAACTCATTAGTTGCAATGCTTGCAAGGCTTATGTGATGTGCATTACCGAGAGGGCCCAGAGATACCTCTCCGACAATCGGAGTGACAAATCCTAATCTCGAAATACGCCAACCCAACATGTACCTTTGGAGACACCTGTAGAGCTCCTTTATAATCACCCAGTTACGTTGTGACGTTTGGTAGCACACAAAGTGTTCCTCCGATAAACGGGAGTTGCATAATCTCATAGTCATAGGAACATGTATAAGTCATGAAGAAAGCAATAGCAACATACTAAACGATCAAGTGCTAAGCTAATGGAATGGGTCATGTCAATCACATCATTCTCCTAATGATGTGATCCCGTTAATCAAATAACAACTCTTTGTCTATGGTTAGGAAACATAACCATCTTTGATTAACGAGCTAGTCAAGTAGAGGCATACTAGTGACACACTGTTTGTCTATGTATTCACACATGTATTATGTTTCCGGTTAATACAATTCTAGCATGAATAACAAACATTTATCATGAAATAAGGAAATAAATAATAACTTTATTATTGCCTCTAGGGCATATTTCCTTCAGTCTCCCACTTGCACTAGAGTCAATAATCTAGTTCACATCGCCATGTGATCTAACATCAAGAGTTCACATCTTTATGTGGTTAACACCCATAGTTCACATCGATATGTGACCAGCACCCAAAGGGTTTACTAGAGTCAGTAATCTAGTTCACATTGGTATGTGATTAACACCCAAAAAGTAGTGAGGTGTGATCATGTTTTACCTGTGAGAAAAGTTTAGTCAACGGGTCTGCCATATTCAGATCCATAAGTATTTTGCAATTTTCTATGTCTACAATGTTCTGCACGGAGCTACTTTAGCTAATTGCTCCCACTTTCAATATGTATCCAGATGAAGACTAAGAGTCATCCGGATCAGTGCTAAAACTTGTATCGACGTAAACCTTTTACGACGAACCTTTTGTCACCTCCATAATCGAGAAACATATCCTTATTCCACTAAGGCTAATTTTGACCGCTGTCCAGTGATCTACTCCTAGATCACTATTGTACTCCCTTGCCAAAATTAGTGTAGGGTATACAATAGGTCTGGTACACAGCATGACATACTTTATAGAACCTATGGCCAAGGCATAGGGAATGACTTCCATTCTCATTCTATTTTCTGCCGTGGTCGGGCTTTGAGTCTTACTCAATTTCACACCTTGTAACACAGGCAAGAATTCTTTCTTTGACTGTTCCATTTTGAACTACTTCAAAATCTTGTCAAGGTATGTACTCATTGAAAAAAAACTTATCAAGCGTCTTGATCTATCTCTATTGATCTTGATGCTCAATATGTAAGCAGCTTCACCGAGGTTTTCTTTGATAAATTCCTTTCAAACACTCCTTTATGCTTTGCAGAATAATTCTACATTATTTCCGATCAACAATATGTCATACACATATACTTATCAGAAATGTTGTAGTGCTCCCACTCACTTTCTTGTAAATACAGGCTTCACCGCAAGTCTGTATAAAACTATATGCTTTGATCAACTTATCAAAGCGTATATTCCAACTCCGAGATGCTTGCAACTCCGGTATGGTGGCTATTTTGAGGAAGGTATATGGTGGGTTTATGGTACCGGCGAAAGTTGCGCGGTACTAGAGAGGCTAGCAATGGTGGAATGATGAGAGTGCGTATAATCCATGGACTCAACATTAGTCGTAAAGCACTCATATACTTATTGCAACAATTTATTAGTTATCAAACAAATTACTACGCACATGCTGCTAGGGGGATAGGTTGTTAGGAAAACACCATCGATCGTCCCCTGCCGCCACTCATAAGGAAGACAATCAATAAATAAATCATGCTCCGACTTCATCACATAACGGTTCACCATACGTGCATGCTACAGGAATCACAAACTTTAGAACAAGTATTTCTCAAATTCACAACTACTCAACTGGCATACTCTAATATCACCATCTCCATATCTCAAAACAATCATCATGTATCAAACTTCTCATAATATTCAATGCACTTTTTATGATAGTTTTTATTATACCGATCTTGGATGCCTATCATATTAGGACTAAATTCACAACCAAAGCAAATTACCATGCTGTTTTAAATGACTCTCAAAATAATATAAGTGAAGCATCAGGGATCAATAATTTATATAAAATAAAAACCACCGCCGTGCTCTAAAAGATATAAGAGAAGCACTAGAGCAAAATTGTCTTGCTCAAAAGATATAAGTGAAGCACATAGAGTATTCTAATAAATTCTGATTCATGCATGTCTCTCCCAAAAGGTGTGTACATCAAGGATGATTGTGGTAAACTAAAAAACAAAGACTCAAATCATACAAGACGCTCCAAGAAAAACACATATCATGTGGTGAAAAAAAATATAGCTCCAAGTAAAGTTACCGATGGACGAAGACGAAAGAGGGGATGCCTTCCGGGGCATCCCCAAGCTTAGGATTTTGGTTGTACTTGGATTTTACCTTGGGGTGCCTTGGGCATCCGCAAGCTTAGTGTCTTTCCACTCCTTGTTCCATAATCCATCAAATCTTTACCCAAAACTTGAAAACTTCACAACACAAAACTTAAGCAGAAAATCTCATGAACTCTGTTAGTAAAAGAAAACAAACCACCACTTAAGGTACTGTAATGAACTCATTCTTTATTTATATTGGTGTTAAAACTACTGGATTCCAACTTTTCTATGGTTCATACACTCAAATACTAGCCATAGATTCATCAAAATAAGCAAACAACACACGAAAAACAGAATCTGTCAAAAACAGAACAGTCTGTAGTAATCTGTAGGTTTCGAATACTTATGGAACCCCAAAAATTCTAAAATAAATTTCTGGAAGTGAGATATTTATCTATTAATCATCTTCAAAAAGAATTAACTAAATATCACTCTCGAGTAGAAAATGGCAGCAAATCTCGTGATCGCTAAAGTTTCTGTTTTTTACAGCAAGATCGCAAAGACTTTCCCAAGTCTTCCCAAAGGTTCTATTTGACACAAACACTAATTAAAAGCATAAAACCAAATCTAAACAGAGGCTACATGAATTATTTATAACTAAACAGAATCAAAAATCAAGAAACAAAAAAAATTGGGTTGCCTCCCAACAAGCGCTATTGTTTAACGCCCCTAGCTAGGCATAAAAGCAAGGATAGATCTAAGTATTATCATCTTTGGTATGCAATCCATAAGTGGCCATCATGATAGATTCATAAGGTAATTTAATTTTCTTTTTAGGAAAGTGTTGCATGCCTTTCCTTATCAGAAATTGGAATCTAATATTCTCTTCTTTCATGTCAATAATTGCACCAATCGTTTTAAGAAAAGGTCTACCAGGAGTAATAGGACACGAAGGATTGCAATCAATATCAACAACAATGAAATCTACGGGCACATAATTCCTATTTGCAAAAATAATAACATCAATAATTATTCCCATAGGTTTCTAATGGTGGAATCCGCAAGTTGCAAGTTTAAAGAATAATCATCAAATTCACGGAAACATAGCAAATCACACAAAGTTTTAGGAATCGTGGAAACACTAGCACCCAAGTCACATAAAGCATAGCATTCATGATCTTTAATTTTAATTTTAATAGTAGGTTCCCACTCATCATGAAGTTTTCTAGGGATAGAAACTTCCAATTCAAGATTTTCTTCATAAGATTGCATTAAAGCATCGACGATATGTATAGTAAAAGCTTTATTTTGACTATAAGCATGCGAAGAATTTAGCACGGATTGCAACAAGGAAATACAATCTATTACAGAACAATTATCATAATTAAATTCCTTGAAATCCAAGATAGTGGGTTCATTGCTATTTAAAGTTTTGACCTCTCCCATTCCACTTTTATCAATTTTTGCATCAAGATCTAAAAACTCCGAATCATTGGGTCGCCTTCTAACTAAAGTTGACTCATCTCCAGTCCCATCATTATCAAGATTCATATTGCGAAACAAAGATTTAATAGGGGACACATCAATAACTTTTAGATCTTCATCATTATTATCATGGAAACTCGAAGAACACGCTTTCACAAAGCAACCTTTTTTAGCACGCATCCTAGCGGTTCTTTCTTTGCACTCATCAATGGAAATTCTCATAGATTTGAGAGACTCATTGATATCATGCTTAGGTGGAATAGATCTAAGTTTCAAAGAATCAACATCAAGAGAAATTCTATCCACGTTCCTAGCCAACTCATCAATCTTAGACAATTTTTCTTCAATCAAAGCATTGAAACTCTTTTGTGAACTAATAAATTCTTTAATATTAGATTCAAAATCAGAGGGCATCTTATTATAATTTCCATAAGAATTGTTGTAGGAATTACCATAATTATTAGAGGAATTACTAGGAAACGGCCTAGGATTAAAATTACCTCTATATGCGTTATTACCAAAATTGTTCCTACCAACAAAATTCACATCCATAGATTCATTATTATTCTCAATTGAAGTAGACAAAGGCATATCATTAGGATCAGAAGAAACACTCTTATTAGTAAGCTCATCCATCTTTCCACTCAAAACATTGATTTCTTCTATAGCATGCACCTTTTTATTAGTAGATCTTTCAGTATGCCATTGAGAATAATTAACCATAATATTATCTAGGATTTTAGTAGCTTCTCCTAAAGTGATTTCCATAAAAAGTGCCTCCCGTGGCCGAATCTAAAAGATTTATAGAAGCAAAGTTCAATCCAGCATAAATTTTTTGTATAATCATCCAAAGATTCAAACCATGTGTAGGGAAATTAAATATCATTAATTTCATCCTCTCCCAAGCTTGTGCAACATGTACATGACCAAGTTGCTTAAAATTCATAATATTGTTTCTAAGAGTGATGATCTTAGCGGGAGGAAAAATACTTAGAGATAAAAGCATCTTTGCACTTATTCCATGAATCGATACTATTTTTAGGCAAAGACGAAAATACTTGCAAAGATAACCAATCGTACATAAAATATTTCACAGAAGAATCAAATATTATTCATAGATAGACTTGATCATAAACCCACAATTCATCGATTCTCGACAAACACACCGCAAAAAGAGTTACATCGAATAGATCTCCAAGAAGATCGAAGAGAACTTTGTATTGAGATCCAAAGAGAGAGAACAATCCATCTAGCTAATAACTATGGACCCGAAGGTCTGAAGTAAACTACTCACACATCACCGGAAAGGCCATGGAGTTGATGTAGAGGCCCTCCGTGATCGATGCCTATGACGCCCCCGATTCAATCATACACTAATCATACACGCAACGTGTACGATCAAGATCAGGGTCTCATGGGAAGATATCACAACACAACTCTACAAATAAAATAAGTCATACAAGCATCATATTACAAGCCAGGGGCCTCGAGGGCACGAATAGAAGAGCTCGATCATAGACGAGTCAGCGGAGGCAACAATATCTGAGTGCAGACATAAGTTAAGCAAGTCTGCCTTAAGAAGGCTAGCACAAACTGGGATACAGATCGAAAGAGACGCAGGCCTCCTGTCTGGGATCCTCCTAAGCTACTCCTGGTCGTCATCAGCGGGTTGCACGTAGTAGTAGGCACCTCCCGAATAGTAGTAGTCGTCGTCGACGGTGGCGTCTGGCTCCTGGGCTCCAACGTCTAGTCGCATCAATCGGGTATAGAAAGGGGGAAAAGAGGGAGCAAAGCAACCATGAGTACTCATCCAAAGTACTCGCAAGCAAGGAGCTACACTACATATGTATGCATTGGTATCAAATGGAATAAGGGTATCATATGTGGACTGAACTGCAGAATGCCGGAATAAGAGGGGGATAACTAGTCCTATCGAAGACTACGCTTCTGGTAACCTCCATCTTGCAGTAGGAGAAGAGAGTAGATGGTAAGTTCACCAAGTAGCATCGTGTAGCAATATCCTAACCGATGATCCTCCCCTCGTCGCCCTGTGAAAGAGCGATCACCGGTTGTATCTGGCACTTGGAAGGGTGTGTTTTATTAAGTATCCGGTTCTAGTTGTCATAAGGTCAAGGTACAACTCCAAGTTGTCCTGTTACCGAAGATCACGACTTTTCGAATAGATTAACTTCCCTGCAGGGGTGCACCACATAACCCAACACGCTCGATCCCATTTGGCCGGACACACTTTCCTGGGTCATGCCCGGCCTCGGAAGATCAACACGTCGCAGCCCTACCTAGGCATAACAGAGAGGTCAGCACTCCACTCTAAATCCTATAGCACAGGGGTCTAGGCCCATCGCCCATTGCACACCTGCACGTTGCGTGGGCGGCCGGAGAGCAGACCTAGCAATCTCCATTACAAAGGAAGTTGCGTTACACGGTCCAACCCGGCGTGTGCCGCTCAGTCGCTGACGTCACGAAGGCTTCAACAGATACCACGACGTCGAGTGCCCACAACTGTCCCCGTGTAGATGGTTAGTGCGTATAGGCCAGTGGCCAGACTCAGATCAAATACCAAGATCTCGTTAAACGTGTTATCTTGAAATAACCGCGAAGGCCGACCAGGGCCAGGCCCACCTCTCTCCTAGGTGGTCTCAACCTGCCCTGTCGCTTCGCCACACAGATCCACACAAAGGGCCATTGGAACATAGGTCCTTTCATCCCCCAACCCGTGAATCACTCGCGGGTGCTCCACGAGCCGACCTGACTTTAGTCACCACATGTATCATGTATAAAGTATATAGTATATACCCGTGATCACCTCCCGAGTGATCACGGCCCGATAGTATAGCATGGCAGACGGACAAGAATGTAGGGCCACTAATGATAAACTAGCATCCTATACTAAGCATTAGGATTGCAGGTAAAGGTAACAACAGTAGTACCAAGGACAGGCTATGCATCAGGAGAGGATTAACGAAAAGCAGTAACATGCTACACTACTCTAATACAAGCAGTATAGAGAAGAGTAGGCGATATCTGGTGATCAAGGGGGAGGCTTGCCTGGTTGCTCTGGCAAGAGAGAGGGGTCGTCAAGACCGTAGTTGTACTAGGTAGCAGCGGCGTCGGTCTCGGTGTCTAGCGAGAGAAGAGGGGGAAGAAACAATAAATATAATGCAAACAAATGCATGACGATGCATGGCATGACAAAGCGTGATGCTAGGTGTGCCCTAACGCGGTACGAGGATGGTACCGGTGAAGGGGGAAAACATCTAGGAAAGTATTCTCGGTGTTTTGCGTTTTCAGACAGATGAACCGGAGGGGGAAAGTTGCGTGTTTGCTATGCTAGGGATGCATGGCGGACGAACGGGATGCGTATCCGGATTGTCTCGGTCGTTCTCAGCAACTTTCATGTACAAAGTTTTTTCCTCCGAGCTATGGATTATTTTCTATTAATTTTAAAAGTTTTAAACCATTTTCTAAATTGTTTTAATTTGAAAATTAAATCTTAAATTGCTATGGGTACACAGAATTGTACCCAACAGAATGCATGTGTGGCTAGCAGGTGGGGTCAAGGGGGGTCCAGTCAGCATTTGACCAGTCAACTGTTGACTGGTCAACAGGGTCAAACACGGCCCACCTGTCATAGACTGGGTCAACCCAGTCAACAGTTTGACTGGTCAAACTGGATAGGGGGCCCACATATCATTGACTGACAACTAATTAACCTAATCAATTGGTTTGATTAACATATTAATTAGGTTAAGTTAATTAGGTTAATCTAATTATGATTAATTAGTTTAATCAACCAAGATTAATTAAGTTAATTAATTCTTTAATTATTACTATTATTACTATTTATTTATTTTAATTCTTAATTCTTTTTTATATTCTTTTTTATAAAACGTTCTCAGGGGCTGGGCCCTGCATGTCAGACATAGGGGACTACCGGGCGGGGCTTAGCGGTTAGCGGGCGCGGCCAATGGGGCGGTTGCCCGCGGAGGCCGTAGCCTGCCCGGGGAGGGGCGAGGCCATGGCCGGTGCGCCGGTGCGGGCGGGCGGCGCTTGGCAGCGGGGCTGCAAGGGCGCGGCTGAGCTGGGCCACGGGCGTGGGGGGGGGCTGCGGTGGCCGCAGGCTGCAGCGGCGGTGATGGAGCAGAGCGGCAGGGCCGTCGCAGGGCGGAAGTAGGGCGACGGTGCTGGCGACAGAGGCCAGCAGCGGCGGTGCAGCAAGCAGGCTGCAGCGCGGGGAGCGGGGTGGGGGGGGGCGGAGCGGACGGCGCGAGCGCTGGGTGGGGCGGGGCCGCGGTGAGCGCGGCCGGGTCGATGCAGCTCGCGGCCGACGCGGCAACGGTAAGTGTGGACGGGCGCTATGGCAAACGGCACGACGGTGTGCAGGGCGGAGCAGGGAGGGGACGAGGCCGCGGCGGGGCCGGCGAGGACGGCGGAGCGCGGTGTGGCAGCAAGAGCCGGGAGTGGCTGTGGCATGGGATGCGGGTGGCGTGCGCGCGTGGGACGGCGCGGGCGCGCGCTAGTGCGGGATGTGGGCGAGCGGGGACGCGGCGGTGGCCGCGTGGGCACGCGCGTGCACGACCGCGGGGCGGCGCGAGGAGCAGAGAGGGAGCGAGGAGGGGCGCGCGGAGATGAGCGCGGCGGCGGGGCTCACATGGGGGCGTAGGGAACGGGGCAGTGGGGCGTGAGGAGGGCGATGGGGACGACGGCGTCGACACGGAAGCAGGCCGGCGAGGAGGAGGCGCCGGCGAGGTCGTCGTGCGGCGAGGGCGAGGATGAGGCGGCGACGTCGGTGATCTCCTCCCTCGATCCCGATCCAGAAGAGGGAGAGGGGGGAGATATTTTGGAGAGTGGGGGAGTGTCGCTGGGTTGTGGGGGAAGTGGGGGAGGATATGGCGGCGGGGTGGGCCGGCCTGCTAGCTGGGCCACTCGGCCCAGGGTGGTTTTCTGTTTGTTTTGTTAGTTTAGTTTTTCTCTTTTGTATTTTCTTTTCTTTTATTTATTTACTTTTCTGTTTTAAATCATTTTAAACCATTTAGGCCTTTTATAAAAATGTGTTTACTACACCATAATTACATATGCAGATTATGGCACCGCCCGAACATTTTTGTTTTAGCTTTTGAAAACTTTTACTATTTAACTTTATTTTAAATTTGAATTTGACTCGGTTTTGACTCGGTTTCGAACTAACGGTAGATTAGCAACAGTAACCGTGGTGACGTGGCACCATTAGCGTGGAATTACTGTAGCTTGATTACCCGGGCGTTACAAAACTCCTCCACTACAAGAAATCTCGTCCTGAGATTTAGGAGGTAGAAGGAAACAGTGCGGGGTATTCATCACGCAGGCGGTCCTCGCGTTCCCAAGTGGCTTCATCTTCAGAATGGTGCGACCACTGGACTTTGAGGAACTTGATCGCCTTCTGACGTGTGCGGCGTTCAGCTTGGTCAAGAATGCGGACCGGATGCTCTTTATAGGAGAGGTCCTATTGCAATTCGAGCACTTCATGATCCACTGCTCGGATTGGATCCTTGAAGCAACAGCGGAGTTGTGACACATGGAACACATCGTGAACCCGAGAAAGGTTCGGCGGAAGCTCAGTTGATATGCCACCTTTCCACGCCTTTCGAGAATAGTGAAGGGACCGATATAGCGAGGAGCTAGCTTGCCCTTGATCCCAAAGCAGTGAGCACCCTTCATTGGTGTAACTCAAAGATAAGCCATTTCGCCAGGTTGATAGACCATGTCTTGGTGATGACGGTCATGCTGACTTTTCTGACGTGACTGAGCAGTCTTGAGATTCTCGCGAATAATGTGAACTTGTTCTTTGGCCTGTTGGATAATATCCGGACCGAAGAGTGGACGTTCTCCAATTTCTGACCAGTTCAGAGGGGTTCGACACTTTCGTCCATATAGCACTTCGAAGGGGGACATCTTCAGACTAGCTTGATAACTATTATTATAAGAGAACTTGGCATATGGAAGAGATTCCTCCCATTTCTTGCCGAAGGATATTACACAAGCTCGAAGCATGTCTTCGAGAACTTGGTTGACACGTTCAACCTGTCCTTGCGACTGAGGATGAAATGCCGTACTCAACAACAGATGAGTTCCCATAGCTTCTTGGGAACTTGCCCAAAATCTTGAAGTGAATAAGCTGCCACGGTCTGAACTGATAACCAGTGGAATACCGTGAAGTGAAACAATTCTGGACATGTAGAGAGTAGCAAGCTAACTAGCAGTGAATGTCTCTTTGACCGCCAGAAAATGTGCAACTTTAGAAAGCCGGTCAATGACGACTAGAATAGCATCATTACCTTTCTGGGATTTGGGAAATCCAGTGAAGTAGTCCATTTCAACATGGTCCCATTTCCATTCAGGAATAGAGATAGGGTGCAGAGTTCTAGCAGGCCTTTGATGCTCTGCTTTGATACGGCGGCAAACATCACACTCAGCAACATAACGAGCAATGTCCTGCTTCATATTAGACCACCAGAATCTTTAACGAATATCCTGGTACATCTTTGTACTACCAGGATGGATGGACAGAGGCGTATCATGAGCTTCTTTCATAACCCTTTTAGTCTTATCTAGGTTTTTTCCTCGAACATGGTACCACTAGGCGGCCTTTGAAGTACAAGGTGCCATCATCGGCGATAGTGAAGAATGAGGGCTTTCCTTCTGCTAGATGGCGTTTAATCTTATGGACTTCAGAGTCATAACCTTGTATAGTCTTTATACCAGCTACGAGATCTGGTACGACAGCCAGGGTATTTAGAGAACCCTTAGTAACAACATGAAGATTCATCGTTTGGAACTCTGGGGGAGGGGGAGCGAGTGCTCCAGGAGGAACAATATGAAGGTTCAACTTTCTAAATTCTTGGACAAGTGTGGGCTGAACTTTGTGAACCTGGAGGTGGTTGCAGTAAGACTTGCAGCTCAAGGCATCAGCCATTACATTAGCCTTGCCGGGGGTGTAGGATATACCCATGTCAAAGTCTGCAACGGTCTCCATCCATTTCTGTTGACGGAGGTTCAGATCTGGCTGAGTAAACATATACTTTAGACTTTGGTGGTCGGTGAAGATCTCGCAACGATTACCGAGAAGTTAATGTCGCCACTACTTCAGTGCATGAATGACAGCAGCAAGCTCGAGCTCGTGAACTGGGTAGTTTTCTTCGTGAGGGCGCAGTTGACGAGAGGCATAAGCAATAACTCCGCGCTCTTGCATTAGGACACAGCCTAATCCTTCACGAGAAGCGTCGCAGTAAATGATGAAGTCCTTCTTAGTATCAGGTGGAGCAAGCACTAGGGCAGAAGTCAATTTGTCTTTGAGCGCCTGGAAACTTTCCTGACACTTGTCTGTCCATTTGAATTTGACACCCTTATGCAATAGATTAGTCAGAGGCCTGGTAATCTTGTGGAAGTTCTCGACGAATCGACGGCAATAGCTGGCGAGACCGAGAAAACTTCAGACTTGCTTGACATTCTTCGGAGGAGTCCAATCGAGAATAGCCTGAACTCGTTCAGGGTTGACGGCAATACCATCCTTGGAGATGACATGCCCAAGATAGGTTACTTCGGGGAGCCAGAATTCACACTTGGAATACTTAGCATACAGTTGATATTCTCGAAGCTTTTCCAGCACAAGACGAAGATGTTCAGCATGTTCTTCTTTGTTCTTGGAAAATACCAGGATATCATCCAGATAAACCACGACGAACTTGTCGAGGTAATCCATGAATATATAGTTCATCAGATGAGAGAAGGTGGCAGGAGCATTTGTTAAGCCGAATGACATGACGGTGTACTCGTAAGACCCATACCGAGTCACGAAGGCGGTCTTTGGGATATCCTCTTCACGAACACGGATCTGGTGGTAACCCAACCTCAAGTCGAGTTTGGAGAACACTGATGAGCCAGCCAGTTGATCATAAAGATCATTGATCCGAGGAAGAGGATATTTATTCTGAATGGTAGCTTGGTTTATAGGACGGTAGTCTTAGACTAATCGGTTTGTCCCATCCTTCTTCTTAACAAAGAGAGAAGGTGCTCCCCAAGGAGAGCAACTTGGGCGAATGAAACCTTTGACAAGAGATTTGTCGATTTCCTCCTTAAGCTTAATGAGTTCATGTGGCGGCATCTTGTAGGGTCGTTTGGCTATAGGGGTGGTGCCGGGTTTCAAGTCGATGATGAATTCGACAGCTCTAGCAGGGGGAATCCCTGGAAGTTCTTCTGGGAAGACGTCTTGGAATTCACGAACGACGGGAATATTTTCAATGCCCTCGAGTGGTGCAGCGTTCAATGCATTCAAGGCATAAAGCCGTGCCTCAGTGTTCTGAACTAGATGAACTTTGGTAAGCAATTATTTCATCAGAAGGGTGTAGCAGATGGACGACCTTAGTGGCGCAAACTATAGAAGCAGTATGCGCTTTCAACCAATCCATTCCCAGAATGAGGTCGATGCTACAGGACTTCAGTACGATGGGAGAGGCAAGGAATTCTAGTCCTTCGATTTCAACGGGGACGTCATTACAAATCATGGAGGTCCGACATTGGCCCGCGGGAGTGTGCACTAATAGCAAAGTGTTCATGTCCTCACATTTAATGTCGTGCAAGCATGCAGAATCTTCTGACATGGATGAATGCGATGCACCTGTATCAAATAAAACAGATGCTGGTGCTGAATTTACGAGAAGTGTACCCATCATGGTAGCAGGCTGGTCTAGAACTTCATTGAGATCAACGTGGTTGGCATGAACACGACCATAAGACCTGACATTGTTGTTGCGAGACTGGTTGCTTCCACGGCCAGCTGCAGGAAGGGCCAGTTGATTCTGGTTCTGAAAGTAGTTCCTGGCGAGGTGACCTGGTTGGCCACACTTGTAGCATAGACCATTATTGGGAGTGGGAACATGAGCTTGGGGTGGTGGAGCTAGAAGCCTTGGCTGCCTAGTTGGTGGGGGAGGCAGACACGGTGCATCATAGGACTGCCTTGGAGCAGGTGTAGTTGGCTGGTACATGCTGTTGGAATCCATATCCTATGCTTCTGCGAGGACGGGCCCGAAGATGAGCCTGTGTCACGGTTGCGCCTATGAGAGCTCTGGTGTTCCTGTAGACTAGTTTCGACATTGATGGCCTTGTTCAACAGGGTGGCGAAATCAGCAAAGTCATGCACTACAAGTGCGAGCTTGATGTCAGCTTGAAGGCCGTCACGGAACTTCTCATGTCTACGTGCATCAGTTGCAATGTATTCTTCAGCATAGCGGGACAAGTCCAGAAACTCCCGCTGATAAGCTTCAACAGTTTTGTTGCCTTGGGTGAGGTTGCGGAACTCACGCTTCTTACGGTCCATGACTCCCTGAGGAATGAAGCGAGCACAGAGAGCAGCTTGGAAGTCTGGCCAGGTGATGATTGTTCCAACTGGCAGAGTATGCCTGTGACTGTCCCACCATTGAGCAGTGGGTCCCTTCAAGAAGAAGGAAGCAAAGGTGACGTAGCTAGTAGGGGCTACATCAGCAGACTCCATCTCGTAGGTGATGTCACGGAGCTAGTCATCAGCATCCAGAGGCTGAGTTGAGCTGCGATACACAGTTGGGTTGAGGTGCATGAAATCATGCAGAGTCACTTGGGTTGGCCGCTGGTTCATATTGGGGCGAGGAAACCGAGCCATCATATTTTCCATGAATTGGCGGTTCAGCTCTAACTGCTGGACCATACCAGCCATGTACTCAGGCGGTGGTGGGGCATGGCCACCACGGCCACGACCACCTAGTCTAACCATCCTGCTAATATATAACATGGGTAGTTCAGCATTGAGAATTTGCAAGGACAAGAATCATTCATGATGAAACATGCATAATGAAAGGAACACGATAGACACTGCATAGTAGTTGGCATATCTTACAAAAGTGATCATGCATAGAGTTCGGTACACAGAGTTCAGTACATAGGCTAAGAACATCATAGGCGGCACGCAGGCTCGCGACGAATGCATCTAACACTAACAAGCAAGCCTACATCAGTCCCAGGAGGAACTGTGGAGGTAGGTGTAGCCTGACAGCTGCGAGTGACGCGAAGGGAAGTCCTCCATGCGAGTAGCCTAGGGTCCACGGATACTCTGATGCGGAACCCGATGCGCAGGTGGCAAGAGAGGACCAAGTGCGGGAGAGTAGCCTCCCACATCTGGCCAGTCGACGCCCTGGGGCATCACGGTCCTGGAAGGGTAGATCGCAGAACCCGACAGATCACCAGATCGGACAGAGGGGTGCAACAGCGTCAGAGCACGGTACAGGTGCTGACGGGTGGTGTACAACTCATGGCGAAGAGCTCGGTTAGCTCTATCCAGCCCATCGGCATGCAAAACCAGGTTCTGATGGTAGAAGGGCTCTCGGGTGATAGTGGAGTAGGCAGCAGTATAGTATCCCTCCGCCCCAACATCGGATGCGATAGCAATGTGCCTGAAGGGGGAGGTGTCCAACTTCTGATACTCTCCATGAAGACGTGTCAGAGCAGCGTAAGCAGCATCGTGGACCGCCATATCGATAGTCACTCCAACACCATGAGCAGTGTGCAGCAAGGTAGTGGAGTCATACTCCCGAGAGTAGAGGTGGACGATGGCACGGTACTGCTCCTGGTTCAAGTCCTGGTACTCCTCATAGACGGTGTACTCAGGGTGCCAGCGATAACCCAGATAGGTCATCATCTCAACCAACACAGCAGGTGATCCTGAGGCACCAATGGCCGTCATGTGGCGCACGACCTGTCTCCTGGGTTCCATCTGAAAACAAAGATGTTTTCACAGGAGTCAAATGACAATGTGGATAATGTTCAAATATTACTCTAAAGAATAACTAGGGCTTATCCAACTTTGGGGTGAACGTGGTCACGAGATCCTAATGTTAGAGTTAGTAAAATCGTTTAACCCGAGTAGGAGAGAGTTTCAGAGTCCCAGAGTAAGGATCGAGGAGTAAAAGATCCTAATACCACCCAGATGGCGACGTGGGCCCGTAAGGCACACAACCATGTTAGTAAAAGTTTTTGTAATGTCTAGACTCGACTTCGGCCAAGGAGTGTGGAAGGGGGATTCCTACAGGCAGTCGGCTCTGATACCAACTTGTGACGCCCCCGATTCTATCGTACACTAATCATACACGCAAACGTGTACGATCAAGATCAGGGTCTCACGGGAAGATATCACAACACAACTCTACAAATAAAATAAGTCATACAAGCATCATATTACAAGCAGGGGCCTCGAGGGCTCGAATACAAGAGCTCGATCATAGACGAGTCAGCGGAAGCAACAATATCTGAGTACAGACATAAGTTAAACAAGTCTGCCTTAAGAAGGCTAGCACAAACTGGGATACAGATCGAAAGAGACACATGCCGCCTGCCTGGGATCCTCCTAAGCTACTCCTGGTCGTTGTCAGCGGGCTGCACGTAGTAGTAGGCACCTCCCGAGTAGTAGTAGTTGTCGTCGACGGTGGCGTGTGGCTCCTGGGCTCCAACGTCTGGTCGCAGCAATCGGGTATAGAAAGGAGGAAAAGAGGGAGCAAAGCAACCGTGAGTACTCATCCAAAGTACTCGCAAGCAAGGAGCTACACTACATACGTATGCATTGGTATCAAATGAAATAAGGGTATCATATGTGGACTGAACTGCAGAATGCCGGAATAAGAGGGGGATAGCTAGTCCTATCGAAGACTACGCTTCTGGTAACCTCCATCTTGCAGCAGGAGAAGAGAGTAGATGGTAAGTTCACCAAGTAGCATCGTGTAGCAATATCCTAACCGATGATCCTCCCCTCGCCGCCCTATGAGAGAGCGATCACCGGTTGTATCTGGCACTTGGAAGGGTGTGTTTTATTAAGTATCTGGTTCTAGTTGTCATTAGATCAAGGTACAACTCCAAGTCGTCCTGTTACCGAAGATCACGGCTATTCGAATAGATTAACTTCCCTGCAGGGGTGCACCACATAACCCAACACACTCGATCCCATTTGGCCGGACAAACTTTCCTGGGTCATGCCCAGCCTCGGAAGATCAACACGTTGCAGCCCAACCTAGGCACAACAGAGAGGTCAGCACGCCGGTCTAAATCCTATGGTGCAGGGGTCTGGGCCCATCGCCCATTGCACACCTGCATGTTGCATGGGCGGCCGGAGAGCAGACCTGGCAACCTCCATTACGAAGGAAGTTGCGTTACGCGGTCCAACCCGGCGCGTGCCGCTCAGTTGCTGATGTCACGAAGGCTTCGGCTGATACCATGATGTCGAGTGCCCATAACTGTCCCCGCGTAGATGGTTAGTGTGCATAGGCTAGTGGCCAGACTCAGATCAAATACCAAGATCTCGTTAAATGTGTTATCTTGAAATAACCGCGAACGCCGACCAGGGCCAGTCCCACCTCTCTCCTAGGTGGTCTCAACCTGGCCTGTCGCTTTGCCACAAAGATCCACACAGAGGGCCGTTGGGACAAAGGTCCTTTCAGCCCCCAATCCGTGAATCACTCGCGGGTGCTCCACGAGCCGACCCGACTTTAGTCACCACATGTATCATGTATAAAGTATATAGTATATACCCGTGATCACCTCCCGAGTGATCACGGTCCGATAGTATAGCATGGCAGACGGACACGAATGTAGGGCCACTAATGATAAACTAGCATCCTATACTAAGCATTAGGATTGCAGGTAAAGGTAACAACAGTAGTAGCAAGGACATTCTATGCATCTGGATAGGATTAACGGAAAGCAGTAACATGCTACACTACTCTAATGCAAGCAGTATAGAGAAGGGTAGGCGATATCTGGTGATCAAGGGGGGGGCTTGCTTGGTTGCTCTGGCAAGAGAGAGGGGCCGTCAACACCGTAGTCGTACTGGGTAGCAGCAGCGTCGGTCTCGGTGTCTAGCGATAGAAGAGGGGGAAGAAACAATAAATATAATGCAAAAAATGCATGATGATGCATGACATGACAAAGCGTGATGCTAGGTGTGCCCTAACACAGTACGAGGTGGTACCGATGAAGGGGGAAAACATCCGAGAAAGTATTCCCGGTGTTTTGCATTTTCGGACAGATGAACCGGAGGGGGAAAGTTACGTGTTTGCTATGCTAGGGATGCGTGGCGGACGAACGGGTTGCACATCCGGATTCGTCTCGTCGTTCTGAGCAACTTTCATGTACAAAGTTTTTTCATCCGAGCTACGAATTATTTTCTATTAATTTTAAAAGTTTTAAACCATTTTCTAAATTGTTTTTATTTGAAAATTAAATCTTAAGTTGCTATGGGTACATAGAATTGTACCCAACAGAATGCATGTGTGGCTGGCAGGTGGGGTCAAGGGGGGGTCCAGTCAGCATTTCACCAGTCAACTATTGACTGGTCAACAGGGTCAAACAGGGCCCACCTGTCATAGACTAGGTCAACCCAGTCAATAGTTTGACTGGTCAAACTGGACAGGGGGCCCACATGTCATTGACTGACAACTAATTAACCTAATCAATTGGTTTGATTAACAGATTAATTATTAATCTAATTATGATTAATTAGTTTAATCAACCAAGATTAATTAAGTTAATTAATTCTTTAATTAATGAATTAATTATTGTAATTCTTAATTCTTTTTATATTGTTTTTTTATAAAATGTTCTCTGGGGCTGGGCCTTGCATGTCAGCCACAGGGGACTACCGGGCGGGGCTTAGCGGTTAGCGGGCGCGGCCAACGAGGCGGTTGCCCGCGGAGGCCGTAGCCTGTCCAAGGAGGGGCGAGGCCATGGCCGGTGCGCCGGTGCGGGCGGGCGGCGCTTGGCAGCGGGGCTGCAAGGGCGCGGGCGAGCTGGGCCGCGGGCGTGGGCGGGGGGGGGGGGGCTGCGGTGGCCGCAGGCTGCAGCGGCGGTGATGGAGCAGAGCGGGAGGGCCGTCGCGGGGCGGAAGTAGGGCGACGGCACGGGCGGCAGAGGCCAGCAGCGGCGGTGCAGCAAGCAGGCTGCAGTGCGGGGAGCGGGGTGGGGGGAGCGGACGGCGCGAGCGCTGGGTGGGGCGGGGCCGCGGTGAGTGCGGCTGGGTCGATGCAACACGCGACCGACGCGACAATGGTGAGTGCGGCGGGCGCGGTGGCAGACGGCGCGACGGCGTGCAGGGCGGAGCAGGGAGGGGACGAGGCCGCGGCGGGGCCGGCGAGGATGGCGGAGCGCGGTGTGGCAGCAGGAGCCAGGAGTGGCCGCGGCACGGGACGCGGGTGGCGTGCGCGCGTGGGACGGAGCTGGCGCACGCGAGTGCGGGACGTGGGCGAGCTGGGCCGCGGTGGTGGCCGCGTGGGCGCGCGCGTGCACGACCTCGGGGCGGCGCAAGGAGCAGACAGGGAGCGAGGAGGGGCGAGCGGAGATGAGCGCGGCGGCGGGGCTCACATGGGGGCGTAGGGAACGGGGCAATGGGGCGTGAGGAGGGCGATGGGGATGATGGCGTCGATGCGGAAGCAGGCCGGCGAGGAGGAGGCGTCAGCGAGGTCATCGTGCGGCGAAGGCGAGGACGAGGCGGCGGCGTCGGTGATCTCCTCCCTCGATCTCGATCCAGTCGGGGGACAGGGGGAGATATTTTGGAGAGTGGGGGAGTGTCGGTGGGTTGTGGGGGAAGTGGGGGGAGGATATGGCAGCGGGGTGGGCCGGCCTGATAGGTTGTGGCCCAGTTGGGCCGGCCTGCTAGCTAGGCCACTCGGCCCATGGGGGTTTTCTGTTAGTTTGTGTTTTTTTGTTAGTTTAGTTTTTCTCTTTTGTATTTTCTTTTCTTTTATTTATTTACTTTTCTGTTTTAAATCATTTTAAATTATTTAGGCCTTTTATAAAAATGTGTTTACTACACCATAACTACATATGCAGATTATGGCACCGCCCGAACATTTTTGTTTTAGCTTTTGAAAACTTTTACTATTTAACTTTATTTTAAATTTGAATTTGACTCGGTTTTGACTCGGTTTCGAACTAACGGTAGATTAGCAACAGTAACCGTGGTGACGTGGCACCATTAGCGTGGAATTACTATAGCTTGATTACCCGGGCATTACAATGCCCCCTCCAGCGGAGCTCCGGAAAAGGCCACAAGATGGGATCTCTTGGGTACAGAAGGTTACGGCGGTGTAAATAGGGTTTCGTGGTGCTCTTGGTTGTTTTCAGGGTATATGAGTATATATAGGAGGAAGAAGTAGGTCGGTTGAGCCACGAGGGGGGAGGGCACCCCCTGCCTCGGGGACTCCTCATTTGTTTCTTGACGTCCACTCCAAGTCCTCTGGATCACGTTTGTTCCAAAAATAACTCTCCCGAAGGTTTCATCCCATTTGGATTCCGTTTGATATTATTTTTCTGCGAAACACTGAAATAGGCAAAAAAGCAATTTGCATTGGGCCTTGGGTTAGTAGGTTAGTCCCAAAAATAATATAAAAGTGTAAAATAAAGCCCATTAACATGCAAAACAGATAAGATAATATAATAGCATGGAACAATCAAAAATTATAGATACGTTGGAGACGTATCATTTCTATAATCAGATCTCCTTGCATTCTTTCTTCCTCTGGTTGAGTACCGATGCTCACATCAGATCCCTTGAGGACCACCAGATCCTTTGTTGAATTATCATCCGACAGTGTCCTTCGTATATAAAACCTCAAGAAGTTCTTTTGCCTGATACATAATACCATTGATAAATCCTATTCTCTAATTTGGCCGACCATGCTCTGTTTTTGAGCTGGTGATATTTACTATTGAAGCTTGTGGTATATGTTTCCATGGTGCCCCATTGGGTTAAACCAATGCCTTCCTTAATATGTGTGAACTCGAAAGTTTTCACGAGTCATACTCTTTGGTATTTTGCCAAATAAAATTTCAACACTACAACTTCATCAAACGCGAGAAGTGAATGAAAGGTTATGCATTGGAGAAGTGGGAGTCGACCTTGAACTTTGTGATCATGCCCATGGGCACGATGTAGATCATATCATGGAAGCTTCTCTTATATTAATTATTACCTTGGTATAGGTTCATCTTATATCTAGGATCTGGTCTTTTGCAATCGTGGTTCCGACCATGATTGTTCTCCTTTGATTCCATTTCTCGGACAAATTAAAGTACTTGTCTTCTATAGATCATTTCACCTGTCCAACCTCTACTTTGATCTGTGGTAGCTACCCGACCTTAGACGGTTGCTACCTCTTGAGCACCGTGTTGGTTTTCCCTTGAAGAGGAAAGGGTGATGCAGCAAAGTAGCGTAAGTATTTCCCTCAGTTTTTGAGAACCAAGGTAGAAATCCAGTAGGAGGCCACGCACGAGTCCCTTGCACCTACACAAACAAATAAAATCCTCGCAACCAACGCAATAAAGGGGTTGTCAATCTCTTCACGGTCACTTACAAAAGTGAGATCTGATAGATATGATAAGATAATATTTTTGGTATTTTTATGATAAAAGATGCAAAGTAAAGAAAGAAAAATAAACAAAAAGTAAATAGCTTGTTGATGGAAGATTAATATGATGGAAAATAGACCCGGGGGACATAGGTTTCACTAGTGGCTTCTCTCGAGAGCATAAGTATTACGGTGGGTAAAAAAATTACTGTTGAGCAATTGACAGAATTGAGCATAGTTATGAGAATATCTAGGTATGATCATGTATATAGGCATCACGTCCGAGACAAGTAGACCGACTCCTGCCTGCATCTACTACTATTACTCCACAGATCGACCGCTATCCAACATGCATCTAGAGTATTAAGTTCAAGAGAACAGAGTAACGCTTTAAGCAAGATGCATGATGTAGAGGGATAAACTCATGCAATATGATATAAACCCCATCTTGTTATCCTCGATGGCAACAATACAATATGTGCCTTGCTGCCCCTACTGTCACTGGGAAAGGACACCACAAGATTGAACCCAAAGCTAAGCACTTCTCCCATTGCAAGAAAGATCAATCTAGTAGGCCAAACCAAACTGATAATTCCAAGAGACTTGCAAAGATAACCAATCATACATAAAAGAATTCAGAGAAGATTCAAATATTGTTCATAGATAAACTTGATCATAAACCCACAATTCATCGATCTCAACAAACACATCGCAAAAAGAAGATTACATCGAATAGATCTCCAGAAGAGAGGGGGAGAACTTTGTATTGAGATCCAAAAAGAGAGAAGAAGCCATCTAGCTAATAACTATGGACCCGAAGGTCTGAAGTAAACTACTCACACTTCATCGGAGAGGCTATGGGGTTGATGTAGAAGTCCTCCGTGATCGATGCCCCCTCCGACGGAGCTCCGGAAAGGGCCCCAAGATGGGATCTCACGGGTACAGAAAGTTACGGCGGTGGAATTAGGGTTTTGGTTCCGTATCTGGTAGTTTGGGGGTACGTAGGTATATATAGGAGGAAGAAGTATGTCGGCGGAGCAACATGGGCCCCACGAGGGTGGAGGGCGCGCCTGGGGGGGGGGGTTAGGCGCGCCCCCTACCTCGTGCCTTCTTGATTGCTTTCTTAACATAGGGTCCAAGTCCTCTGGATCATGTTGGTTCCGAAAATCACGTTCCCGAAGGTTTCATTCCGTTTGGACACCGTTTGATATTCTTTTTTCTGCCAAACTCTGAAATAGGCAAAAACATCAATTCTGGGCTGGGCCTCCGGTTAATAGGTTAGTCCCAAAATAATATAAAAGTGTATAATAAAGCCCAATAATGTCCAAAACAGGATATTATAGCATGGAACAATAAAAAATTATAGATACGTTGGAGACGTATCAACGATCAAGTCTCTATGCTTCAGTGTCATCCCTGGATCGGTAATGCTGACACACACAGTACTTGAAGGATTTATAACAGAGTAGCAATCACACACTTATTACATCGAATTTCTCAAAAGAGAACTTGTTACAATAAATATGGCTTAAGGCCATCTAAATAAGATAACATCGGAAGACTTGTAAGATAAAGTGAGTCCATCAGCTCCAACGGCATAGGTGAGTGCACGCAACCGACCTATGGCACCTTACTCATTGTCTAAAAGTCTGCAACATGATATGTTGCAGCCCGAAAATGGGTCAGCACATGGAATATGCTGGCATAGTAACACAGTAGATCAAAGAACAGATAAATGCTATCACTACATGCATATATGGCTGGTGGAGGCTCTATGGTTACAATGTTTTTGCGAAAAGCCAATTTTTTCCTACAACAAAGGAATAAATTTTATTTAACTATCATGGTAGTTGAAACAACATTGAGAATGGTACCCCCATCTCAATCCCAATTAAAAGTAATTATCAACCCAACAAATTAATTTAAAGTGATGACATCCATATGATAATCCAAAAAGCAGATACTCAAGATGTCCATAACCGAGGACACGGCCAACCATGATTAGTTTGTGCACTCTGCAGAGGTTTGCACACTTTTCCCCACAAGACTCGATCTCCTCCGTTGGATTTCTCACACTACATGGTGTTTGATAAACGGATGCCCGAGAAACAATCTTTCAGAAGCATTAACTCTAACCCCGAGTAGACCGTACCAACCTACATCCCCTACATCTACTAGTCTACCACTGGAAGAGGTCATGCAACCTACTCAACTATGCTAGAGCCCATAATAGCTTGTGGCTGCACACGGAAGTTTAGAGCATGAATAATCTTATGATCCCTTTGAGCCTGGGTGGCGGACCATGGGAGGATCACACGGTATAACCCCGGGATCTCCTAGGAGAACACTGGTATAACCCCAGGTGCCCACAAGCAATCCACCCAGATGTGTATTATAGTTGCCACCTTAAGTTGAAACATTAATTAACAACTCACATCTGTCATGGATACTCTCAAACCCAAACCACGTTACGAGCATAGCATGGCAATATAAGCATAACGTAGAAGTAACTCCCAAGGGTTTGATAATAAACATGGCAATAGGTTCTACCTCATCATTAACTTCCCAGACCCACATGTTAAGAGATCCTACTCATGTAATGTGTGAGGGTTGAAACTAATGCATAAAAACTGGGTATGAAAGAGTATGATCAATGTGTTACTTGCCTTGCTGACGATATGCAAATCCTAAAGACTCATAGTAGCACGCTTCGCACTGAAAATTCTATCGCAAACAAACAATAGCATACATTAGCAATCAAGAAAATACGCAAGGGGAAAACTTCGAACAAGAAGATCTAACCAGAAAGTTCAACTGAAGAACTCCAGTTTGCAAAAAGAATCAAATCAAACTGAGCAACGAAACTCAAACTACGAAAGAAACAAGATCCGATTACTAATCTGGACTAAAGTCAAATTTTACAGTACCAAAATCTTGTTCAAGTTGGTTCAACAGAAAGAGGGCTTCGAGACGAAGATCTAGGCGCTTGTTTCACCCGATTTGGACAAACGAGCGAAAATATAAACTAAAATGAAGATTAGGGCAGGAAACGCGATAGAAAATAATCACGGAAAAAACCCTGGAAAATAAAACGAGATGAACAGGCTAACGAACGAACGTTCGTTGTCTGCGGCCAACTGACGAACAGCCTTCGTTAAAACGAACGTACGGACGAACAGCCTTCGTTAAAACGAACGTGGCGTAGGCGGACTCCGGCGAGTCCGTCTCGCGCACGGTAGGAGAGGCGGCGGTGCTAGGCGGGCCGGCCTGCTCGGTTGGGCTTCGGCCCAGTGGGGCAGGAAACTTTTTTTAAACAGATTTCGTCAGAAAAATCCTAGAAAATAAAATAAAACTTTAAAAGTACCAAAACAAATTTTCACCATCTAAATAGAATATTTAGAATAGAGTGAACATTTTCTTGGCCCTAAAATGAAATTTTGAAAAATGAATTTTTTTCTAATTCAAATAAAAGAGCCACAAAAATCCAAATAAAATTACTTATTTTATTTTAATATTTTCCCTCCAATATTTCATTTATTTTGGAGAAGTCATATTATCTCCTCTCATATATTTTAACTAGAAATATTTTCGAAGAGGAAAAATAATTAAAACTAAATGATCCTATTTTCAAAATTTGAGAAAACTCAAATATGAAAATAACGAAATTCCCAACTCTCTCTGTGGGTCCTTGAGTTGCTTAGAATTTCGAGGATTCACGAAACGAAATGCGGTAAAATATGATATGCATGAATTACCTATGTATAACATTCCAAATTGAAAATTTGGGATGTTACAAACCTACCCCCCTTAAGATGAATCTCGCCCTCGAGATTCGGGTTGGCTAGAAAATAGGTGTGGGTGGTCTTTGCGTAGATCATCCTCTCGCTCCGAGGTGACTTCATCCTCAGTATGGTGGCTCCACTAGACTTTGCAAAACTTAATAACCTTGCTGCGGTAACTCAGCTGGCAAACTCGAGAATCTTGATTGGTTTCTCCTCATAGGTCAGATCACTATCCAACTGAATTGCTTCCAGGGGCACTGTATCTCTTAGAGGGATATCGGCCATCTCTGGATTGGCACTTCTTCAACTGGGAAACGTGAAACACATCATGAACTCCTGACAGTCCTTTGGGTAACTCCAACTTGTAGGCTACCTCTCCCATACGTTCCAAGACACGATACGGTCCTACAAATCTCGGGGCTAGCTTTCCCTTAACTCCAAATCGCTTAACTCCTCGGAGTGGTGACACACGGATATATGCTCTGTCTCCGACTTCATAGACTACCTCCTTGCGTTTTGAGTCTGCAAAGCTCTTCTGTCTGGACTGTGCTACCTTCAGTCTGTCTCGAATCATCTTAACCTTCTCTTCTGACTCTTTGATCAAATCTGGTCCAAACAACTGACGGTCTCCAACTTCATCCCACATTAACGGTGTCCTGCACCTTCGTCCATATAGGGCTTTGAACGATGCCATCTTCAAACTGACCTGGTAACTGTTGTTGTATGAGAACTCCGCGTACGGCAAGTTGTCATCCCAACTAGATCCATAGTCTAGCGCACAAGCTCTCAACATGTTCTCCAGAATCTGATTGACTCTCTCGGTCTGTCCATCTGTCCGCGGATGAAAAGCGGTACTGAACTCTAGCCTGGTATCCAAAGTCTAGTGCAGCTGATGCCAAAACTTTGAAGTAAACTGCGTTCCTCTATCTGATACGATGGTCCTTGGAACTCCATGCAGACATACGATCCTGGTCATATATATATATATATATATATATATATATATATATATATATATATATCTTGGCCAACCTCGCACTTGTATAGGTGGTTTTCATTGGGATAAAGTGAGCTACTTTGGTCAAGCGGTCCACTACTACCTAGATAGAATCATATCCCAATCGGGTCCTGGGTAATCCGGTGATAAAATCCATGCCAAGCTTATCCCACTTCCATTCAGGTATCGGCATAGGCTGCAGTAATCCTGCTGGCTTTTGATGTTCTGCCTTCACTCTCTTACATACATCACATACGGCTACATACTCGGCAATATCCTTCTTCATACCGGTCCACCAAAAATGCTCCTTCAAATCCAAATACTTCTTGGTGTTTCCAGGGTGTATTGAGTATGGCGAGTCATGAGCTTCCTGAAGTATCAACTTCCTGATCTCCGCATTATTGGGCACATAAACTCGGTCCTAAACCGCAAGGTGTCGTGCTCATCCTCATGAAAACCTTTGGCCTTACCTTCACTCATCTTCTCCTTTATCTCAGCAATTTCCTTGTCATCCTTCTGAGCTTCACGAATCTTTCCCAACAATATAGACAGAACTTCCATTGCTGCAACAAAACCTCTAGGAAAAATCTCCAAACGAAGCTCCCTGAGATCTTCTGCTAACTCCTTTGGCAAACCTCCTGTTACTGAGGTATTGGCATAACTCTTCAGGCTCAAAGCGTCTGCTACGACATTGGCCTTGCCTGGATGATAGTGCAACTTCATATCGTAATCCTTTATGAGCTCCAACCATCTCCTTTGCCTGAGATTTAACTCCTTCTGTGTGAAAATGTACTTCAAACTCTTGTGATCCGTGTACACATCACAATGGTTCCCCATAAGAAAATGTCTCCAGGTTTTGAGTGCATGCACTATAGCTGCTAACTCCAAGTCATGCATGGCATAATTCAACTCATGCGGTCGAAGTTGACGTGAGGCATATGAAACAACTCTTCCATCTTGCATAAGTACACCTCCAAGTCCTAAACGAGATGTGTTGCAATACACTTGGAAATCCTTGCGTATATCTGGCAAAATCAGCACTGGGGTTGTAGTCAAATGATTCTTCAAATCCTGAAAACTTGCCTCACATTCTTTCATCCATTTGAACTTAGTGTCCTTCTTCAACAACTCCGTCATGGGCTTCGCAATCTTAGAGAAATTCTCAATGAATCTCCGATAATATCCCGCGATTCCCAGAAAACTGCGGATCTCTCCCACTAAGGTGGGTGCCAACCACTCAGTGACTAACTTAACCTTGGTAGGGTCTACGGCTATACCCTCTCCTCATATAACATGTCCAAGGAATCCAACTTCCTTTTACCAAAACTCACATTTGCTGAACTTGGCGTATAACTGATGTTCCCTGAGCTTCTCAAGAACTAAACGCAAATGCTCCTTATGCTCCTCTTCATTCTTTGAGTATACCAGAATATCATCAATAAACACCACAAAAAACTTATCCAAGAACTCCATGAATACCTTATTCATCATGCTCATGAAATAGGCAGGGGCATTAGTCAATCCAAATGACATAACCATGTACTCATATAGCCCGTACCTTGTGGTGAAGGCTGTCTTAGGTATATGCTGTTCTCGGATTTTTAGCCGGTGATATCCTGATCGCAGGTCGATCTTCAAAAACACTTTAGCTCCTTGCAACTGATCAAACAAATCATTGATCATCGGCAGTGGGTACTTGTTCTTGATCGTCACTTCATTCAATGCCCAATAATCAACAACCATTCTTAGAGATTTATCCTTCTTCTCAACCAAGAGCACCGGGCCTCCCCATGGTGATGAACTTCGTCGAATGTAACCTTTATCCAATAACTCCTTGGTCTGCTTCTTAATCTCCTCCAGATCATTCGCGGGCATCCGGTATGGTCTCTTTGATATCGGTCCGGTGCCTGGCAACAACTTTATCAAAAAATCAATATCACGATCTGGCGGCATGCTTGGTAATTCCTCTGGAAATACATCCGGGTAATCCTTCACTACAGACACTTCTTCCTGAACAACTCCCGTGAGAAAATTTACGTGAGTACTCTTAGGAGTATGCCTGGATACATACTTAATCCTTTTTCCCTCTGGGGTGGTGAGTAGAATTGACCTACTGGCGCAATCCATGTTTCCTCCATACTTTGATAACCAATCCATCCCCAGTATCACATCCAATCCTAGGGATTCCAAAATTATTAGGTCTAAGGGGAAAACATGACTGCCAATGGTTACGGGTAACCGGTCGCACCATCGGCTGGCCATATACTCTGCACCTAGTGAGCTCACTAGCAAGGGTGTCCTAAGGGCTAAGGTGGGTAACTTAAACTTGTCCACAAATCCCCTTGAAATGTATGAATGCGATGCACCAGTATCATAAAGAACGAGAGCAGTAAATGACTTAACCAAAAACTTACTGATAACTGCATCTGGCTGCTCTTCAACCTCCTCCATGTTCACGTGGTTCACTTGTCCCTTGTTGAAAGGGTTAGGCTTCTTCCCAGAACTTCCATTACCATTGCCATTCTTCAACTCTAGACAATCATTGGCGTAGTGCCCAGTGTGCCCGCACTTGAAACAGGTAATGTGACTCTAGTCCTTCTTGGCGGGTGTTGCTGGGTTAGAGCGGTTCTGATTGCTGCTCACTCCATTCCCATTCCCACTCTTTGGGCCATTGTGGTTATGAGAACTTCCTCCATTGTGAGTGTGGCCTCCATGATTATGGGTGTATCCTCCCGAGTTCGGGGTAAAACGAGGCTTCTGCGATGCTCCTGTATTGTACTTCCCTTGTCCATACTTCCTCTTGCGGCTCTCAGTCTCCTGCTGCTTCCCTTCAATCATAAGAGCCTTATCTACCAACTCCTGGTAGTTGTTAAATGTTTCCACCATTAACTACATGCTCATCTCATCATTCAACCCTTCCATCAACTTCTCCTGCTTCGCGGCATTCGTGGCCACATCATCTGGGGCATAGCGAGATAACTTACTAAACTCATCCACGTGCTGAGCTACAGTATGATTCCCCTGGCGTAAGTTGCGAAATTCCTGCTTCTTCATGCTCATAGCTCTAGTTGAGACATGGGTTGTGCGAAAAGCTTGCTAAAACTGCTCCCAAGTGACATTGGCTATAGGAAAAGTGGCTGTGTAATTTTCCCACCATCTGCGGGTCCATCCAATTGGTGTGCGGAAAAATGCACCTTCTCAGCATCTGTGCAACCGGCGGTGGTTAACTCCCTTCCAATCCCGCGTAGCCAGTCATCCACAACTATGGGCTCAGTGCTACTGGAAAACACCGGCGGTTGTAACCTCAGAAAATGGGCTAAGTTGTCAACTGGAGGTGGTGGCGGTGGGTTGTTGTTATTGTTGTTGTTGTTGTTGCCTTGGTTCTGAACTAACAACTGCATCAAGGCATTCTGTTGCTGGATCAACTGAGTGAGCTCCGGTGAGAAGACAAATCCGGGGTCACGTCTCGGAGGCATCTGATGGGTTTAGAGGGAAGAGATTAGAATAGAAATGAGGTCTAGGAGAAAGCACTACCCATATGCACATGAGACAAACACAATCATATCATATCAGTCAATCAGTCAAGCAAGGGCATACAATCGATCTAACTATCGTTACAGTGTTCGGACTATTTTATATACATGGGGGAACACTACTGATCATATGGTGTTCTATGATATCCGCTCCAGCTTCGTCTTCATAGTCATCATCACTACCATCAGGGTCGGAGTCGGTGTCGTCGATGATGAAATAGTCTTCAGAATGAATCTCCTTGGGTTCGTCGTCTTCTCCTCTTGGCACGGGGTCTCCCATGAAAACTCCTAGCTTCCTCGTCAGGTCGTCATTCTTCTCCACCAGTATCGTCATTTCCTCCTCATATCCATCGCGTGTAGACTTGAGTTCCTCTTCTAGTTCTGCGATCCTGGTCATCGCCTTCTTCAAATCTATCATGCTTGCGCACATCTCGTTCTCCTGGTGACGTATGTGATGATTTAACTCCTGGATGAATGCTGCAATGGACCTGTCCTTCCTAGTGCTGATCATCTCCCATTGCTCAACTCGGCACCCACATATCTGGTAGATAGTGTCTGTCGGTGTCAAAACCAGCAGATCTCGGGTAGGGGGTCCCAAACTGTGCGTCTAAGGCGGATGGTAACAGGAGGCAGGCGACATGATGTTTTACCACGGTTCGGGCCCTCTTGATGGAGGTAAAACCCTACGTCCTGCTTGATTTATTCTTGATGATATGGGTATTACAAGATTTGATCTACCACGAGATCGGAGAGGCTAAACCCTAGAAGCTAGCCTATGGTATGATTGTATGTTGTCCTACAGACTAAAACCCTCCTGTTTATATAGACACCGGAGGGGGCTAGGGTTACACAAGGTCGGTTACAAAGGAGGAGATATACATATCCGTATTGCCTAGCTTGCCTTCCACGCCAAGTAGAGTCCCATCCGGACACGAGACGAAGTCTTCAATCTTGTATCTTCATAGTCCAACAGTCCGGCCAAAGGATATAATCCGGCTGTCCGGAGACCCCCTAATCCAGGACTCCCTCAGTAGCCCCTGAACTAGGCTTCAATGACGATGAGTCCGGCGCGTAGTGTTGTCTTCGACATTGCAAGGCGAGTTCTTCCTCCGAATACATCACGGAAGAATTTGAATACAAGGATAGTGTCTGACCCTGCAAAATAAGTTCCACATACCACCGTAGAGAGAATAATATTTCCACAAATCTAATTTGCTGACTTGTTTTGGCAACACAAAATTATGTCATGGCCCGTTGATTATTCGAACCGTTTCCTTTAACTAGCCCCGCACATAACGCGGGGCAGTTTTTTGACACGTCTTGTCAAAGCAGAGATCGTGTCCCCTTATCACGGGATTCTCATCAATACGGGCGTGGGTAACCCAACCGCGCCATCGATTACGGTGTTTGGGGGATAAGCGTGTTTTACCAGGCTAGTGGGGATGCATAGTTTCGTCCACCCATATAAAGGGATAAGGATTCACCTTTTCATCCACGCCTTCTTCCTCCTTTTCTCATCCATTTTCGCACACTCGAGCTCCAGCGCCCAAGTCCACATTTCCCACCTCGACCTTCTCCAACCATGTCCGGAGCGGGAGGCAGGTGGATGGTCTACTCCGTCACGGAGGGACACGTCAAGAAGCTGAGGAGAGCCGGATACCTGCCCGACGACATCGCGCACCGGCTCCCAGATGAGGGGCAGCTCATCCCCACCCCCAGGCCCCATGAGAGGGTAATGTTCCTTACCCATTTCCTCCACGGACTGGGATTCCCTCTCCACCCATTCGTCCGGGGGCTCATGTTCTACTATGGCCTGGATTTCCAAGATCTGGCCCTGACCTTCATCCTCAACATCTCGGCGTTTATCGTCGTGTGTGAGGCCTTCCTCCGCATCAAGCCCCACTTCGGCTTATGGCTGAAGACCTTCAATGTCAAGCCGAAGGTAGTGAGCGGCCTCCAGGCGGAGTGCGGAGGCGCCATGGTGGGCAAGATGCCCACGTCACATGGCTCGAGGGCTCCTTCATGGAGACCGTAAAGGGGTGGCAATCGGGGTGGTTCTACATCACCGAGCCGCGTGACCCTAAATGGGCCGTGGCCCCCGAGTTCCGATCTGGCATCCCCACGCGGCTCACCGTCTGGCAAGAGAAGGGCCTGTCTTGGGGTAGTTCGGGAGAGCTGACCGGACTCCAAACATGTATTCAAAACATGGTGAACAAAAATCTCAAACTCGTCAACATAGTCCAGGTCATGCTCATCCGCCGGATCCTCCCGTGCAAACAACGGGCTTTCAACTTGTGGGAGTTCGACCTGGCCCAGCACCGAACTCTGAACAGGCTCTTCGACACAACTCATGAGGATGCCTGGAAGGTGCTATTCAAGGGTGCCGAGGTTCCCCCTCCTACTACCGAGGATCACGGATTCTGCGCGAAGCGCCAAGCCAGCGCGGTAAGCTGTTTTACCTCTCACAGGATACTTGCTTTTCATAGTTTGACTCTATGCAGGATCTAAGCTCCCGTACCTTTGACAGGACTGGTAGGAGACGGCCGGATAGATCGAATGTCCGGCTCCTTTGCCCGAAGGCCCAGCAGACGCTCTCCTGACGAAGATGTTGACTCCGGATCCTTACAAGGTGTCGGAGAAGACCAAGAAGGCCAAGGGAACCCTAAAGAGTTCCCGACGGCAGGTGTCATCGGACTCATCGTCCGATAACTCTACGGAACACTCCTCCCCCGAAGACAAGGAGGAAGAAGAAGATGCTCCCCCTTCAGTTGGGGGAGACAAGAAAAGGAAGGCCGCCCCAACTAGGGAGGCCGAAGGGTCCAAGAAGGGAAGGACTCTCCTTCCGTACAGTTCCACCATCGCCGCCGAAGGCGAAGACGAGTGGCTGCTCAGGGCCGAGCCCCTGGCGAAGTCGTAAGTATTCGGATACCAGAGTAACTCATGGCATTCCTTTGTCGCACTGCTTCCCCTAACGCCGAATATGATTATGCAGGCCGCCACGAGCCAATATCGATGTATCGTCGGACGGCTCCCTAGGCTCGTTGGATATGGATAGAGATCCACTTCCGACCGCCACCTCCCCTTGCCCTGTGGACGACGCCCAGGTATTGCCTCAAGAGGCACCGGGTCAAGGGGAGACAGTCCCAGAGGCGCCTCAAGGCGACCTTCCGGACTCCGGGAGCAAAGGGAACAAGGCCCCTGAGGGCTCCAAGTGCGGCCCTCAGCCGAACACCGTGCCGGAACCTCCAGTGGTTCCGGACTCGAGCAGGCAGCCTCCTTCCAAGAGGGGCAAGACGCCTATGCCGGTGACCTCTGTCCATCCAGAGGTGTCGGACAATCTGCTGGGAGCGCTTCGCAGCGCTTCCATCGACGAGGAGCACCGTACTATTATGAGTGCGGTGGTCCAGAAGGTTCAGTCCGCCAAGAGCGGATTGACTGAAGCCTTTGCCAGCCTTCTAACAGGCTTTGAGGTAAGTGTTTTAAAATATAGGAAAAATATTACCGCATAGACAGTAGCCCCTGATGCTCTGTTCGGTGTTCACAAAGAAAAGCCGAACAGAGGATCAAACAATATCGCAGTAGTCTAATATAAGTATGTCAATATGCGTATGCAGGCTTCGCTGCTGGCATCTACCACACTGACTGCGGAGGTCGCCGCGCCGAAGCAGGACCTTAAAGGGTCCAAGGACGAGCTCGGCCTTGCCAAGAGGCAGCTCGAGGAGAACAAAGGTAAGTAGTACCTGGTCTATGGATATGTATAAAAAGAATGTGATTGCAAAATGAAAGGATCATCATGAATTTGTCAGGGGCCACGACCGAAGTGGTGACCTTAAAGCAAGCGTTGTCCGAGGCCGAAGATAAAGCGACCAAGGAATGCACCGAGCGGGAAAGGTAAGAGGTTCGGGAGGGTGAGGTGCAGCAAGAGCTCCAGGCTCTCGTGACGAAGCACGAGGCGTTGGAGCTTGACTCGAAGATGCGAGAGTCTGAGCTTGCCGCGGCCCTCGAGAGTGCAAAGAGTGCCAAGGCCGAAGCCCAAAAGGCCCTCCAAGAGATTGACGCGATGAAGAAAATAGCGGCGGGTAAGGCATTCTATATGCAAAGCAAGCATGTGAGAGTAAATTACCTATTACTTACCCGAATCCGGAGCTCTCGAGGAGCATTCGCTGATTTGCCCCGCAGCGTGTCGGATGCTGCACAGTTTTACCAGGCCGAGGAGGGAAGCTCAACGGAGAAGCTGTTCTGGTCTCAGTATACTGGGACCGAACACCCGATGCCTCTGAGCGACCAGCTAAAGCAGCTGGTCGAGCTACACAAGGCGACCGAACAGGCCATGAAGGGCCTTATAGTCTGGTTGTGGCCTGGCACGCCCTTCCAAACAGCTACTTTGGCCTGGTGAGGCGGCTTGTGGATGCCTGCCCATGGCAGGAAGCCATCAAGCGGTTTGTCTGCATCGAAGGTGCACGCTGGGCTTTCGCCCGTGTGAAGGTGCAATGGGCCAAGCTAGACGCCGTGAAGCTGATCAAGGAAGGACCGCTGCAGGGCAAAGAGCATCGCACCCCTGAAATTTATTTTGAGGGTGTCCTAAAGGGTGCCTGTCTTGTAGCGGACAAATGTTTAAAGGATGTAATATTTTGAGTAAAACTTGCTCGTGTGATCCTGTATGATGAAAACTTGTTTCATATGCACTATGCAACACTTGTTTGAATTTAAAATATTACCTTCTGTTTGGCTGTTTATCCAATCTGAGAGATGGCTAGTCCTCGGCTTCTGCCCCCATGCCGCGAGTGCTGGGGTGTTTGGGATAAACCTGAGCACTCTTGTTCCCATTTTTGTGTCCTTCGAGGGAGGTGCTCAGCACAGCGAACATGGCAACCAGACTAATAATGCTTTATCACTTTCACTTAGCCATAGAATTCTATAATTTTAAATTTCGGCGAAGCCCCTGGTATTCGGAAGGCCGAATTCGGGGCGCGATACACGCCTTTAAGCTGGACAGGACCTGTTCCTCGCTCTAAGCAGCATAAGTCTTTAGGGACTCGAAACCTTGCCGAACAGCGACCAGTCTCTTGCCTTATCATGACAATTAGTTTTAGCTTTCTCTACGGAGGTGCTAAGCCTAGCAGAACCGGGGCACAATCGCAGTAGTTCTCCTAGTGCTACCTTAGCCGATAGAGCGGAACGTAAGGTACCAAAACATAGGAGCCGGGAAAACCCAACATTTGACCAAAGACATGATTCGGAGCTAATGCATATAATGCTATAAGTTCGGGGTGCCGCACTTGTGGAAGTGTTCGGACTTCTCACACCATATTGTGGGGTACTTCACCCCTGGTGTATTGGCCGTACCAAAGTGTAAGGTTGCAAGGCGTCATTAATGAACACACACACACATATATATATATATGTAAAAGAGAAGAATGCAATAATAGTCTTAATGATATGCATTATTTATTCAAAAAGGTGCGTTAAAGCAGAATGATACAAATAGTGCGATAAGCGAAAAGTAGGACTATGTCCCTTCCAAGGCAAGCTGAGGAATAGTATTAAAGCAAATATTTCACTCGTTATCGTAATCCACCTGGGAGTTCCGTGGTGTGACATAGCTTTCTGCCTCCTTGGTTGCTGCATCATGTGTTTGGCAATCATGCTGTCGGACAGGGTTTCAAGAGATTAAAGTCCTGAACGAGAAAAATAACAAAGCGGGAAGCCCCTAGTGCGGTTTAAGCCGCGTATTGGGGCGTGCCGTAGTTGTGCCCCCTCCCCGCTTGTGCCCATGGTATTTTTAATGCGTAATTATGTACGCATGGCACGAATTTCGTTGTTTGGCTTATGCCGGGGTGGGGGCCGCATTGCTACGCGAGCTCAGATCGTGCCAGGCAGTCTAGTTGCTGATTACTCCGAGTGCGCTTGAAGGTGTCCGGGTCTTGAAACGCCGAACTGGTTGATTGCCTTGAGAGGCTACTTTGTGCTTCTGCTGCGAGGGCCGCAGTGTGCTCCTCCGTGCAAAGAGAGCGCTCTGTGTTTCCATTAATTGTGATGACCCCCCGAGGTCCTGGCATCTTGAGCTTGAGGTATGCATAATGCGGTACCGCATTGAATTTTGCAAATGCGGTTCACCTGAGCAGTGCATGATAGCCACTGCGGAACGGGACTATATCGAAGATTAACTCTTTGCTTCGGAAGTTATCCGGGGATCTGAAGACCACTTCCAGTGTAATTGAGCCTGTGCAATGGGCCTCTACACTTGGAATGACGCCTTTAAAGGTCGTTTTTGTGGGTTTGATCCTTGAGGGGTCTATACCCATTTTGCACACTGTGTACTGATAAAGCAGGTTCAGGCTGCTGCCTCCATCCATAAGGACTCGAGTGAGGTGAAGTCCGTCGATGATTGGGTCTAGGACTAGTGCGGCAAATCCGCCATGACGGATACTAGTGGGGTGGTCCCTGCGATCGAAGGTGATCGGACAGGAGAACCATGGGTTGAACTTTGGGGTGACTGGCTCCAACACATATACGTCCCTGAGCGCACGTTTCCGCTCCCTCTTGGGGATGTGGGTTGCGTATATCATGTTCACCGTTCGCACTTGTGGGGGGAACCTCTTATATCCTCCGGTGTTCGGCTACCGGGGCTCTTCCTCGTCATCGCTATGTGGCCCCTTATCTTTGCTTTTGGCAATTAACTTGCCGGCCTACTTGAATACCCAGCAATCCCTATTGGTGTGGTTGGCTCGCTTGTCAGGGGTGCCGTGTATTTGGCACGAGCGATCGAGTATGCGGTGCAAACTAGACGGGCCCGGAGTGCTTCTTTTGAATGGCCTTTTCTGTTGACCGGGTTTAGAGCCTTTGAATCTGGCATTGACTACCGTATCCTCGGTATTGTCGTTGTTAATGCGGCGCTTATGTTTGTTGCGACGTGACCTGCTATTGCCGTCCTTTGGTATCCGAAGTACAATGGTTCTTTGATATGTTATTACTGCGAGCCAGCCAGTTGTCTTCTCCCGCGCAAAAGCGGGTCATGAGTGTCGTGAGGGCTGCCATAGATTTCGGCTTTTCCTGACGAAGGTGCCGGGCTAGCCACTCGTCGCGGATGTTGTGTTTGAAAGCTGCTAGGGCCTCTGCATCCGGACAGTCGACGATTTGATTTTTCTTTGTTAGGAACCGAGTCCAGAATTGCCTGGCCGATTCTTCTGGCTGCTGAATTATGTGGCTCAAGTCATCGGCATCTGGTGGTCGCACATAAGTGCCCTGAAAGTTGTAGAGGAATGCGGCCTCCAGATCTTCCCAACAGCTAATGGACTCTGCTGGCAAGCTGTTAAGCCAATGCCGTGCTGGTCCTTTGAGCCTTAGTGGGAGGTATTTTATGGCGTGTAAGTCATCACCGTGGGCCATGTGGATGTGGAGGAGGAAATCCTCGATCCATACCGCGGGATCTGTTGTGCCGTCGTATGATTCAATATTTATGGGTTTGAAACCCTATGGGATTTGATGATCCATTACTTCGTCTGCGAAGCATAGGGGATGTGCAGCGCCTTTGTATTGGGCTATATCGCGACGCAGCTCGAATGGGTCTTGCCCGCTGTGTTCAGCCCGACCGGATTTACTTTTACTGTATTCGGCATGACGTTTATCGTCTTGCATGGTGGCGCGCCCTCGTGATCCATAGATCGATCTTGCATGTTTTGCTTTGTCCTCCAATACGTCTCGCAGGTCTGGCATATTTCCCCATGCCTTTTTATTTGAATGGCGTTGGGGTGCAGGCTTAGTTTTTGGCTGGAATGCCTCTCTTTCGCGGCCACGAGGTGGCCGATCAGCCGCGTCATATGCTTCTTCCTCCAGTCGGGGTAGCAACCTGCATTTTGGGTAACTCTTGGAGGGGCGCTCGAGTTTATATTCCTCATCCACGAGGACTTCAGTCCATCTGTCAGCTAGCAGATCTTGACCAGCTTGAAGCTGCTGCTGCTTTTTCTTAAGGCTATTTGTCGTGGCTATAAGTCGGCGCTTGAAGCGCTCTTGGTCGACGGGATCCTCTGGCACGACAAATTCGTTATCGTCGAGGCTTGCCTCGTCTTCGGAGGGGGGCATGTAATTATCATCCTCCGCCTCTCCATCTGCCGCTCTCTCTAGAGGGCTGGCTCCTCCATCCTCCTACTCTAAATCTTGCTGGAGGGGATTGTTGCCATCTTCGGCACTATCAGGAGTGTTATTATCTCCTGTGCCGGTATCAACACTTTTGCTTTGGCAGGACTTAGAGCGGTGCCGCTGACGTTGGCGCTTGGGTTGCTTCTTGGAGGGGTCATCCTCCGCTGTCTCGTCGCCATTACCTTCTTTGGGTGTGTCCACCATGTATATATTGTATGATGAGGTGGCTGTCCAATGCCCTGTGGGCAGTGGTTCCTCTTCGTCTCCCGCATCGTCGTCCATACCGTCGATGTCTTCGGAGTCGAAGTCGAGCATGTCGGTTAAGTCGTCGACAGTGGCTACTAAGTGGGTGGTGGGTGGGCTCCGAATTTCTTCGTCATCCGCATCCCAATCCTGCCGGACATAGTTCGGCCAGGATCCTCCTGACAAGGAGAGAGACCTTAATGAGTTTAGTATGTCGCCAAAGGGCGAGTAATGAAAAATATCCATGGAGGTAAACTCCATGATCGGCGCCCAATCGGATTTGCTAGGAACGGGCGCAGGCGGTTCGGAGTCCGTGGCCGGAGAAGGGTCCGGCAGTCTGACAACACGGCTCTTGTGCAGGGTAAGGTCAATGTACGGCTCGATCGCCGATGAGGATAAGGCTTCCGTGGCGGGGTCCATCCACCCGTCCATGGAAGGCGTAACTGGCTCCAAATTGAGGGTCAGAGCGGCTGCCGGTGCGATCTCCTGAACATTATCTGATGGTAGAGCTAAATCGTACTCATCGTAACCGCGTGACGCACAAGGCAGAGGCTCAAATCCGTCGAAGATCAAGTCTCCGCGGATATCGGCCGTGTAGTTTAAGCTTCCAAACCTGACCTGGTGGCCAGGGGCGTAACTTTCGATCTGCTCCAGATGGCCAAGCGAGTTGGCCTGCAGTGCGAAACTGCCGAACACAAAGATTTGTCCTGGGAGAAAAGTCTTACCCTGGACTGCATCGCTATCGATGATTTTAGGAGCCATCAAGCCTAATGGCGACGACACAGAGGAACTCTCAACGAAAGCACCAATGTCGGTGTCAAAACCGGCTGATCTCGGGTAGGGTGTCCCGAACTGTGCGTCTAAGGAGGATGGTAACAGGAGGCAGGGGACACGATGTTTTACCCAGGTTCGGGCCCTCTTGATGGAGGTAAAACCCTACGTCCTGCTTGATTTATTCTTGATGATATGGGTATTACAAGAGTTGATCTACCATGAGATCGAAGAGGCTAAACCCTAGAAGCTAGCCTATGGTATGATTGTATGTTGTCCTATGGACTAAAACCCTCCGATTTATATAGACACCGGAGGGGGCTAGGGTTACACAAGGTCGGTTACAAAGGAGGAGATATACATATCCGTATTGCCTAGCTTGCCTTCCACGCCAAGTAGAGTCCCATCCGGACATGAGACGAAGTCTTCAATCTTGTATCTTCATAGTCCAACAGTCCGGCCAAAGGATATAATCCGGTTGTCTGGAGACCCCCTAATCCATGACTCCCTCAGTGTCCTTAAGCTCCTTGTGGTAAACTTCACCGATGCATCCCATGGCGATGTGGGCTGCCATGCTCTTTCCTAGACTCCAGGTTGGTGCATCAAAGGAAAACTCTATGGGCTTAGTGACTAGCGTGAATGTCCTTCCTGGAACTTGAACTCGAATCATCCAACATTCCTCTTCTGGTAGTGTGGCGGTGTAGGTCCCGTGAAGCTTGGTATTCCGATGTTCAGGTACCTAGTGACTTCCTTCAAGTGTCGTCCAAACGGGGTGTCTTCATCCGACTGTGCAAACTTGTTCCTTGAGTCCGCCATCCTAAAGAGTAGAAGATGGAGAGGTGTCAGAAAGGAGTAGAGAAGAGTGATCTATGGCTCATCTTAGTGGTCGTGTCCTACATTCAGCGTGTGCTCTGATACCATCTTGTAGCGACCCGACCTTAGACGGTCAAGTCTCTGTGCTTCAGTGTCATCCCTGGATCGGTGATGCTGACACACCACTAGTGTAGAATCGCACTTTAGCACCGGTTCGTAAGGGCCTTTAGTGATGGTTCTACAACCGGCACTAAAGAGTGGGGTCTAAAGCCCCCCCCCTTTAGTACCGGTTCGGCACGAACCGGCGCTAAAGTGCCACCACGTGGCACGAGCCTGGCCCCGGGTGCGAGTAGATCATTAGTACCGGTTGGTGTTACCAACCGGTACTAAATGTTTGGGGTGTTTTTTTTTATTTTTCTTTTAGTTTTGTGTTTTCAATTTAATTTAGTGATTGTTTTACATTATAATGAGTTGTTAAATCATTAGGTGAAAGTACCGCAGATTAGTTTCGACTGGATGCATGTGGATCCTGGCAGCTAAGTGATCAAGTATATGCCATATCCATATTACTTGATCACTTAGGTGATCAAGGTAATATGGATATGGCATATACTTGATCACTTAGCTAGGATCCATCCAGTTGAAACTAATCTGTGGTTTCTTTCATAAATGATATAATAACTCAACATCATCATCATCATCATCATCATCATCATATTAATATAAAAACTCTTGCATCATATATATCATCACCAACAACAGTATATACTAGCTAGCTAAAAATCATCATAGTCATCATTACCACTATTTAATCATCATATAGTCATTACCGCTATCTAATCACCACCAACACTAGCTTAAAGAAGAAACATTCACTTGTACCTGAAAGTGCTAGTAATCGACTAGAGGGGGGTGAATACGTGATTTTTATGAAAGTCTTCAAAACATGGGAGTTTGGAAGACAAATGATAGAAATGAACCTATAACCATGCAGTGGAAGGTAGACTACACTGGATAAGCCATAGTCAAGTATTCAATGAAGTGAGAGCACGAAGACTAATAGCAGCTATGCAGTATGGATCAGGATGGAAGATAGTATGAAACCAATCAGAACAAACAGTCACACAGTGAAGACAAATGGACAATGTAAACAGGCAATGACTTCACAAGGACCAACTGTAAATAAAGAGATGGGAAGGATAGAACCAGTTGCTTGTTGAAGACAATGATTTGTTGGACCAGTTCCAGTTGCTGTGACAACTGTATGTCTGGTTAGGGAGGCTGAGATTTAACTTGGAAGACCGTGTCTTCACCTTATTCCTCTTGAGATAAGGACACCCAGTCCTCGCTCAATCACTCTGGTAAGTCTTCAAGGTAGACTTCCAAACCTTCACAGACTTCGTTCACCGGCGATCCACAATGACTCTTGGATGCTCAGAACGTGACGCCTAACCGGCTGGAGGATTCACAGTCCTCAAGTGTAACAAGTCTTCAGATCACACAGACAGGAAGACTTCACTGATGCCTAACACTCTTTGGCTCTGGGTGATTAGGGCTTTGTCCTCGCAAGGATTTCTCTCTCAAAGGCTTCGAGGTGGGTTGCTCTCAAACGACAAAGGCCGTGCACTAACTCTGAGCAGCCACCAATTTATCGTGTAGGGGGTGGGCTATTTATAGCCACTAGGCAACCCGACATGATTTGTTCGAAATGACCCTGGGTCACTAAGGAACTGACACGTGTTCCAACGGTCAGATTTCAAACACACGCGGCAACTTTACTTGGGCTACAAGTAAAGCTGACTTATCCAGCTCTGGATAAGTTTTGCTCTCATTGTCTTCGCTCGAAGACATAGGATTTTGGTTAAGCATCACTTCAGTCACTCTGACTTTGTTCACTGGGACCCCACTTAACAGTACGGTGGTTCCTATGACTCAACAAAGAAGAAAAGGAAACAACGAAACAACTAAGTCTTCGCGCTCCATAGTCTTCACGCAATGTCTTCTCTTGTCATAGTCTTCAATGTGAATGTCTTCACATACCACCTTTGTCTTCAATGTCTTCATACATTTTTAGGGGTCATCTCCGGTAGGTAAACCGAATCAATGAGGGACTACTACCTGTGTTGTCCTGCAATTCTCACAAACACATTAGTCCCTCAACCAGGTTTGTCGTCAATACTCCAAAACCAACTAGGGGTGGCACTAGATGCACTTACAATCTCCCCCTTTTTGGTGATTGATGACAAACTGGTTGAAGTTTTCAACGGGGATAAAAGTATGTGAAATTGTAAAGGATTTAGGTATTGTCTTCGTAAGTAGCAGAAAGGCTCCCCCTGAAGATGTGCATATAAGTATTTTGCTTTTGAATGCAAATGCACATGGCAGGTTGTATTTGCGGAGCTCCTCTTCTACTTATGAAGACAATTCATCATGCATGAAAGGATATAACAAAGATAATGACATGCATAATGAAAAATGGACGTCTGCAAAATGACTTCGTGCGGGATTTATCATCGCACATGCGGAATTTATCATCGCATCACATAGTTGACGAAAAGGTAGCAGGCGACCATCAAGTTTAAGTGTTACAACTCAAAAGAACCAAATGTATCAAAAGCAAGAGTTGTTAGCACTTGGAAAATGTAGCAAAAGTATAGCAACCACCCATATGGACCCGCTTGAAGACTATCAACTCATATGCTTCTCCCCCTTTTGTCAGTAATGACCAAAAAGGTTTGAAGACATAGAGCTTGCTACTCGTTCCCATGTGGAGTAGGCGATGCAGCAGGGTCTTCACTGAGGTTTGGTGGTGCAGACGAACTTGGTGCAGTGTCGATACACGCCGAAGTTGGAGTTGGTGAAGTAGCATCATCTTGGTCACCAATGACTCTGGCATTAACTGTTGCAGCTGAGGAAGAATAGTCAAAGTCTTCGAGTGAGGGAGTCCGACGCAAGTGAGTATTCCTTGGAGGAGTTGAGTCAAACTTGAATCTCTCTATGAAGCCATCGTCTTGAAGATCAGCTTCAGCACTGAGTAACGTCAAACTCTTCCATGACCTCCGACAGGTTTCATGTGTAACAAAGGCATTCTTGGTGGCAAGATTGCGAATGAGATTGACGTCCACCAAGAGGCTTTGCATCTGACGCTTAAGCCAGTCATGATGCTTGTCATGTTTCTGATGTAGAGTGACGAGAAGCTCTCGGTCGTTGAGAACATGAGATCGCTTCCGAGGCCTTTGAGCAATGGTGCTTCCAGTGGCTTCAGTATGGGTGCGAGGGGCACATGTAGTGCCAGCCAAGGGATAAACACGTGAAACGGCCTGAACTCTTCAATGGGCTGGGTGAAGCTTTGATGATCGACATTGTGAAGATAAATTGGCTCCTTTGTAGGTTCTGGGTAAATGGCTTCGATAGATAGATCAACCTCTGGCAAGAATGTAAGATGATTGCGCGCAGACGGCTGGTAGTTCATAGTAGAGTGAAGCTTGACGAGGCGCATTACCCATAGAGCATAGAACTTCAGACCAAAGATATCAGAGCCAGATGCAGCCAATTGTCTGATGAAGAAGTCTTGAGCATTGAAGCTGATGCCATTGAATATATATATATAATCAAGGTCTTCATTGCTCCTTCAAGATTCGCTGCAGGAGAATGTCCTTTGACCGGCCAAAGAGTTCGCCTGATAATATGATAAATAGTGCGGGGCAGATACTCTAGGTCTTCAACAAATAACTCCTTAGGATAGTCAGCGTCTTGTGGCAGTGGCTTCATCATGCTCAGCATTTGGCTCTGGCTTCTGGAAGATGCTTTCCAACGCATTCTGGTGTAGCTGACAACCTGGTTCATAATATTCGCCAGGAGTGGGCAGGGTAGTAAGCTCAATGATGTCTTGGGCTCTAGCTTCATGATGTACATCGCCTATCATCCACTCAAGGATCCAAGTATTTGGATCCCTGTTGTAGCCGCGAATGTGAAGGGTAGCGTAGAATTGTAGCAGAAGCTCTTCATTCTTTAGGCAAGGCAGGCATATAATATTCGCCGCAAATATTCTTTGGTAGTCACAAACTATAGAAGGCCAGCATCTTTGAAGCAGTCAAAGGCTTCTTCTAGGCAAGGCAGGCCAGCCATGGCTTCGCTGTCTAGACACATATGAGGGAAAATGCACCCTGATTGTATAAGATGCAGGAATAGTAGCTGTGCTGTTGATCACTCCAGAATCGATCAGAGGAGATTCTTGGCCTTGTGTAGGGGTTCTTGGCACTGTCAGAGAATGTGTTGTGTGCCTTGAAGCCATTCAGATTAAACGATCCTGGTGAAGTTGTAGTACCTGGAAACCTTGGTAGCCTTGGCTTTGGCTTCTGGACCTGAGGCCTGTGCTCCACATGATAGTCAAATTGCGGACTGGCAGCAGGTGGAGGAACCAGAATGGGCCAGCGGATGGTGGTAAGTTGGCCTTGATAGAATGCTTGCTCAAGGGTGTGTGGCCGTGGAGGCGGTACAGGAGCAGTGGCATTGACTTCTGGCTACAGATTGGCTTCAGGTGCAATCAATTCTGGCACCACATTAACTTCAGGCGCCACAATAGCTTCAACCATGACAACGTCATTGGCTTAAGTATGGGTGTTGGTGGTCACCTCAATGTTATCAACCTCCACTCGAGTAGCTGGAGGGTCGGACACGTTCTCCTCGAGAACAACTTCAGGGTTGGTTGGGAGTGTAGCAACACGTTCTTCTTCATGTATTGGCTCTTCTTGTTCATTGGCTGATGCAGCCAGATATCTTCAGCCGCTTTGGCTTCAAACTCGGGGATGTTCTCAGTAGGAGAGGCTTCAGGAAAGACTTGGCGTGAAACGGATTGGCGCTCTTCTCCTTCTGGAACACTTGACAGAGTGACCTATGGCCTTGGTCCTTTGCAAAGCCTGCGGAGTGCGGGCGACGCCTTTGGAGAGGGAGTTGGCTGGGCCACAAAGTCATTGTCTTCAAGCACCAAAGTGGTGACTTGAAGTGGGGGAGTACTTGGGGATTCTTCTTGACGGGGGAAGTCTTGTGGGTGATCAGCCCATGAGTCATCCTGAGCAATTGGCGTCAATGGACGACCAATGCTGATGAGTTTGCTGTTCTTGAGAACAGGCGATGATACCACATTGTGTTCGATCTGAGGAAGGACTTCATCATCTTCAACATTGTCTTGATGACCAATGTCTTCAACTGCGGTGGGGTCAACAGCTAGAATGTCTTCAACTTCTGGAGCCTCTATGGAAGCGGGCTGATGAACTATAAACGGGCGCTCACGATGTTCAGACGCAGGACGAGCCACTGAGATTGGCTCGACAACAAGGGGCTCTGTGGGAGCAGCCCGATCTTTCTTCTTGTCTTTCTCTTCTTGGTCGGTGGAGCATCATCAGTGGTGGCCTTGGTCTTGCGCTTTCGGGCTTCGGCTTCAGCTGCCCTTGTTTTCTTGAGCTCCGAAGCCACTGTGGGGACCTTAGGCTTCGAGCCTGTCATACTGGCAGGAAAGACAATGTGAGGTTCTTCCTGCCTTAATGCTTCAGGTTGGGCCATAGCAGGCTTCTTCTTCTTCTTGGCAGCCATTTTGGGGTCGATGCCAAGTCGCCCCAGAGCCTTGCGCTTTTCAGCTTCATTGTAGCCTTGAACACATTTGGCAGCCAGGTGTTTCATGCGCTCTCGAGAACCTTTAGCTTCTTCACGTTTCTTGTGGAACGCCTCCTTGAGCTCATGCAGCATGACCTTGAAGTTTTGGACATCTTCCACGTTGAGCTTGGCGATGTGCTTCTTGAACTGAATCTTTTCATAATCAATCTTGTGCTTCAGCTCAACAATTTTCTGTGCAAGAGCCAGCTCAGGAGCAATGGCTACATGGAAAGAGACGCTAAGGCCAATTGGGAGCTGAAGATCATCAAAGCTGAGGTCTGGGCTGTCAAACCACTCATGAATGAACTTGTACAGGATCTCCACATCAAAGAGAGGAAGATCATTGAAGATTTCCGCCTCTTGCTTGCTCTTTATAAGCATCTCAAGAGCATCATCGCCAAGATCGTCGTCGCTAGACAGATCAATGGCTTCGTTCTCGTTCCTCAGAACGGAAGCAGGGGTCAATGCTTGACCAGTTGGTTGCATGGGCTTCTTCATCTTGTCAGACTTGGAGATGCGAGAGAGATCTTCAGACTGCACACTGGCTTCAGGAGGTATAGTGGCTAGAGGCTTCGCCCGCGAGACCTTTGGTGTGGAGGAGGGCTTTGAAGCCTTTGGTTTCTTTTGCTTCATAGGCTTCGGTGGTGCAGGCGCTTCGTTAGAATCAACGTCATCTACAGAGTGATCTACAGCTGCCCTTGAACCTGAATGTGAGTGATGAGACCTTCAAGGTTGTAGAAGGGCCCAACAATATTGGGTTCAGCATCGCGTGTGCCATCGGCACGAGGAGCAGAGGGATCGGGGTTGAAGTCTAATCCAAGCGACTTCTTGTTCTCTTTGGCAGAAGTTTTGGCAAACTGGAAGTTGCGCTTAAAGAGATTGTCTTCACGACACCATAACAGAGAGGATGGGTCGGCATTAGCAGGCTGAGGTCCACGGATCATGCAAGGGTAGAAGCCTTGAGCAATAGCTTCGGACTTCGACTTGGGCTGAGGACCTTTGTATATAATATCTCCCCACGGGCCCTTGATGGCATTCTTTTCAGCATATTCGTCAGTGACAAATTTGTACTTGAACCATTCCTCTGCCCAATGTCTTCGAATCCATTGGATTCGGTTCTTGCGTTCTCCATAGGTCTCTTCTGGATCTGACTTGTATAGATCATAGAGATCCGATGGCAGGTCCTTGGCAGTGTTTTCACGGCTCTGTCTGCCGCCCTTCCTGACTGATTTTTCTGTCGCCATGAAGTTCAGACTGAATGGCTTCAGAACTTGCAAAGGCTTCCTTCGGCTGGTCAGACAGGAATTAGCTTCGGGAGAATTGATGTGATGTTGTAAGAACTTTGGAAATGAATGCAGACTATGAGAACCAAGGGATTCTCCCACGGAATTGTACCAGTGACAGCATTAGAGATGCGAGGGAAGGGGAAGAGTTCATATGCATTCTCAGAAGATTTTGAAGATAAATCAGTTTATAAGACATTAACCTCATAGTGCGAAGACATTCACTCATATGTAGAGAGTTGGTTCGAGATTTGTACGAATCCACGAATAAGTACAAGTGAGGAATCTAACTTGTGAAGCATAAGTGAACATACTAGGCATGTTATGACATGCAGAAAAGGATAGATTCAATTTGTTGGGATAGAAACCACTTGTGGTTGAAAAGGATGAATCTATCGGATCAAAAAGGACTGTAAAAAGAGTTTTTATTTACCACTCGAGGAACTGCTAGACGGAGTAGGAGATGATGCCGAGCAGTTCGATCTTCCGTGCCCTAACTTGGCGACGACGGAGAAGATGATGTCCGCGGACGGCGTGAGGACGACGTCGGTGAGGTCACGGCAGCTAAGCACTTCGTCGCCGTCGTCGTCGAGGGCTAGCGGTGGCACTAGGGTTTGTGCGAGACGGAGAAGTGGAAGAAGAGATAATGACTGGGGTGTGGCGTGTATTTATAAGGACAGGGACGGCACAATGTTATTACGCAGGTGCCCCTGGCGGTTCACATCGGAAGGACACGTGGCGAACATGCAACACATTGGAGGTTGTTCCACGTTCCCACGCACGCCTGGATTGTCGGGTGGTTGTTCCCGCTTCTCCGGGTTTCAGGCAAAAGGATAGAGCGTTTAAATCAGATTTAATGTTTGTCTCTGTGTCTTCTGCTGACAAGGACGCAGAGAAGACATTCGACAGTTTCAATAGAATGCATATGATTTGGATAGATAGATTTGAGATGGGAGCATAGAAAGGTTAGGGTCCGATCACATTCACATAGTTCAAAAGATTCAAACAAGAAGACATAGCTATAAGTGAATTTTGTAGAGGACGGAACGCTAATATATGAATATATCCGAATAAGACCAAATCAATATAGTGAAGATAAACATGAAGTCATGTTAATATTGAAGACAAACCAAACGCGGAGATTTTGTAAATGTAACGCCAACAGAAAATACTTCAAGCAAAAGTTTGGTGGTGGCGTTACCCACCGTATAGGAAGTATTAGACCCAGACACGGCGCACAATTATCGTGGCGCTCCGAAGTCAAATTCCGCGTTAATGTATTCACACTTAGAGTGTAAGTCTTCATTAGTTGAAGATATACGTTACTTCGTGTGCTGCACATCTAAGTCATCAACATGCATAAGTGTTAGGATGTGTGCATGATCACATGACATTTGAGGATTCCAACATATTTAGCTCACACCGCAACTTGCAAAACCTTTTCTCATCAAAGGGCTTTGTGAAGATATCTGCCAGTTGCTCTTTAGTGTTGACGTGAATGATACCAATATCTTCCTTCATGACATGATCTCTGAGCAAGTGATGACGGATCTGAATGTGCTTTGTCTTCGAGTACTGAACTGGGTTGTTGGCAATCTTGATGGCGCTTTCATTGTCGCAGTAGAGTGGCACTTGCTTTAGATTAATGCCATAGTCTTTGAGTGTTTGCTTCATCCATAGAAGCTGAGCGCAGCAAGATCCAGCAGCAATGTATTCAGATTCATCAGTGGAGAGAGATACATAGTTCTGCTTCTTTGAAGACCAACACACAAGTGATCGTCCCAGAAAGTGACATGTGACTGATGTGGACTTGTGATCCACCTTGTCACGAGCATAATCAGCAACCCAGAATCCAACTAGATCAAAATCTGAGCCCTTTGGATGCCATAATCCTAGTGTTGGGGTGTAATCCAAATATCGAAGAATTCGCTTCACAGCTAAGTGATGCGATTCCTTTGGTGCCGCTTGGAATCGGGCACACATGCAAACACAAAGCATGATATCTGGCCTAGATGCACATAAATAAAGCAAAGAACCAATCATGGAGCGGTATACCTTTCGATTTTTGGTTGGCATTGGCGTCGTATAACATTTGCAGTCTTGCATTCCAAACTTCTTCAGGCAATCTTTGAGGTATTTCTCTTGAGATATGAAGATGACGTTGTGTTGCTGCCGTATTTGAAGACCAAGGAAGAACTTCAGCTCACCCATCATGGACATCTGATATTGCTCTTGCATCGTGTGTCCAAACTCATCACTGTATTTCTGATTAGTGCAGCCGAAGATAATTTCATCCACATATATTTGGCACACAAACAATTCACCATCATATGTCTTCGTGAAGAGTGTGGGATCCAGGGAACCAGGTTTGAAGCCTTTGCTCTCCAGGAAGTCTTTGAGTGTATCATACCAAGCACGAGGGGCTTGTTTGAGGCCATACAGTGCCTTGTTGAGCTTGTAAACCATGTCAGAATGTTTTGGATCTTCAAAACCAGGCGGTTGTGCAACATACACTTCTTCAATCTTGCCATTGAGAAAGGCACTCTTCACATCCATTTGATACAGAAGGATGTTATGATGATTTGCATAGGCTAGCAGTATGCGTATAGCTTCAAGCCTAGCCACAGGAGCAAATGTTTCATCGAAGTCAATTCCTTCAACTTGAGTGTATCCTTGAGCAACGAGAAGAGCCTTGTTTCTGACAACTTGACCATGCTCATCTTGCTTGTTGCGATATATCCATTTAGTGCCTATGATATCGTGTTTACGAGGATCAGGATGCTTGACCACTTCCCATACAATATTTAGCTCGAACTGTTGAAGCTCTTATTGCATAGCTTGAATCCATTCAGGTTCCATGAAGGCTTCATCAACTTTCTTGGGTTCAGATATTGAGAAGAATGTAAAGTGCCCATAGAAATTTGCTAGTTGTGTTGCCCTCGAACGAGTGAGTGGACAAGGTGCATTGATGCTATCAATTATCTTCTCAATCTGTACTTCATTTGCAAAACGAGGATGAACTGGACGAAGATTTTGCTCTTACTGATCATTGTCATTGTTTGAAGGATTGTCTTCAGGCTGAGCATTGTCTTCAGGTTGATTAGGTGCAGAAATGATAAGTTCCTCTTCAGGCTGTAATTCAAACGGTATGATTTCTCTAGTTCCCATAAGCTTGATGGATTCACTGGGTGGAATTTCATCTAGCACATTTGGCAGGTGCTCTCTTTGCGAGCCGTTAGTCTCATCGAACCGCACATCCACAGTTTCAACCACTTTATAGTGAAAGAGGTTGAAGACTCTGTAGGAGTGTGAATCCTTTCCGTAACCAAGCTTAAAACCTTCATGTGCTTTCGGTGCAAATTTTGAAGTGTGATGTGGATCCTTGATCCAGCACCTAGCACCAAATACTCTAAAGTAACTGACATTTGGCTTCTTACCAGTGAGGAGTTCATAGGATGTTTTCTTCAGAAGCTCGTGAAGATAAACATAGTTGATGACATGGCATGCAGTATCAATAGCTTCAGGCCAGAACTTTCTTGGTGTCTTGTATTCATCGAACATCGTCCGAGCCATCTCAATGAGTGTTCTGTTCTTGCGTTCCACGATGCCATTCTGTTGCAGCGTGTACGGAGCTAAGAACTCATGAGTGATGCCCAGTGTATCAAGATAAGTGTTGATACGTCTCCAACGTATCTATAATTTTTGATTGCTCCATGCTATATTATCTACTGTTTTGGACATTATTAGGCTTTATTATCCACTTTTATATTATTTTTGGGACTAACCTATTAACCGGAGGCCCAGCCCAGAATTGTTGTTTTTGCCTGTTTTAGGGTTTCGAAGAAAAGGAATATCAAACGGAGTCCAAATGGAATGAAACCTTCGGGAACGTGATTTTCTCAACGAACAAGACCCGGAAGACTTGGACCCTACGTCAAGAAAGAAAAGAGGAGGCCACGAGGTAGGGAGGCGCGCCTGCCTACCCTAGGCGCGCCCTCCACCCTCGTGGGCCCCCTGTTGCACCACCGACGTACTCCTTCCTCCTATATATATCCACGTACCCCCAAACGATCAGATACGGAGCCAAAACCCTAATTCCACCGCTGTAACTTTCTGTATCCATGAGATCCCATCTTGGGGCCTGTTCCGGAGCTCCGTCGGAGGGGGCATCAATCATGGGGGGCTTCTACATCAACACCATAGCCCCTCCGATGAAGTGTGAGTAGTTCACCTCAGACCTACGGGTCCATAGTCAGTAGCTAGATGGCTTATTCTCTCTTTTTTGATCTCAATACAATGTTCTCCTCCTCTCTTGTGGAGAACTATTCGATGTAATCTTTTTTTGTGGTGTGTTTGTTGAGACCGATTAATTGTGGGTTTATGATCAAGTCTATCTATGAATAATATTTGAATCTTCTCTGAATTCTTTTATGTATGATTGGTTATCTTTGCAAGTCTCTTCGAATTATCAGTTTGGTTTGGCCTACTAGATTGATCTTTCTTGCAATGGGAGAAGTGCTTAGCTTTGGGTTCAATCTTGCGGTGTCCTTTCCCGGTGACAGTAAGGGCAGTAAGGCACGTATTGTATTGTTGCCATCGGGGATAACAAGATGGGGTTTTCTTCATATTGCATGAGTCTATCCCTCTACATCATGTCATTTTGCTTAAGGCGTTACTCTATTTTTAACTTAATACACTAGATGCATGCTGGATAGCGGTCGATGAGTGGAGTAATAGTAGTAGATGCAGGAAGGAGTCGGTCTACTTGTCTCGGACGTGATGCCTATATAGATGATCATACCTAGATATTCTCATAACTATGCTCAATTCTGTCAATTGCTCAACAGTAATTTGTTCACCCACCATAGAATACTTATGCTCTTGAGAGAAGCCACTAGTGAAACCTATGGCCCCCAGGTCTATCTTTATCATATTGATCTCCTACTACTTAGTTATTTCCTTTGTTATTTACTTTGCCTTTATTTTACTTTGCATCTTTTATCATAAAAATACCAAAAATATTATCTTATCATATCTATCAGATCTCACTCTCGTAAGTGGCCTTATAGGGATTGACAACCCCTATTTGCGTTGGTTGCGAGGATTTATTTGTTTTGTGCAGGTACGAGGGACTCGCGCGTAGCCTCCTACTGGGTTGATACCTTGGTTCTCAAAAACTGAGGGAAATACTTACGCTGCTTTGCTGCATCATCCCTTCCTCTTCGGGGAAAACCAACACAGTGCTCAAGAGATAACAAGTATCGAGGCCGGTGTTCTTGAATTCAGTGCCATTGTCACTTCTGATGTGCTTGATCTTGACACCATAGTTGTTCATGGCTCGATTGGTGAAGCGTCTGAAGACATCCTGCACTTCAGTCTTGTAGAGGATTATATGTACCCATGTATATCTTGAATAATCATCAACAATGACGAAGCCATGGAGACAAGCAGTAGTAGTAAGGGTAGAGTACTGAGTAGGGACGAAGAGGTCCATGTGTAGCAGTTCAAAGGGTTGAGTCGTTGTCATGATTCTCTTAGAGGGATGCTTGGCCCTCATCATCTTTCCAGCTTCGCATGCACCACATAAGTGATCCTTCTTGAACTTGACGCCCTCAATGCCTATGACATGCTTCTTCTTTGCAAGAGTATGCAAGTTCCTCATGCCAGCATGCCCTAGACTCCGATGCCAGAGCCAACACTCTAAAGCTTTTGCAAGAAGATATACGGCAAGCCGTGTTCCTGCTGAGAAATCTACCATGTACAAATCATCTTTACGATACCCTTCAAAGACTAGAGACTTGTCAGATTCCATTAGAACAAGGCAACGATATTTTCCAAATATCACAATCATGTTCAAATCGCAAAGCATTGAGACAGACATTAAGTTGAAACCAAGGGATTCAACAAGCATCACTTTATCCATGTGCTGATCCTTTGAGATTGCAACTCTACCTAGACCCAATACCTTGCTTTTACCAGTATCAGCAAATGTGATGTGACTTTTGTCAGATGGACGTAAGGTTGAGTCCATGAGAAGACTTCGTTCGCCAGTCATGTGATTAGTACATCCACTATCAATAATCCATTCTGAAGCATCTTGTGTCATACCCTACAGTGCAGTTAGGGGGATAGGCTTCACGAAGAGCATTGTGAAGCATAAACATTTGACGAGCAAGTGGATTATGAAAGCTTAGATCAAGGTTAGGACTGATAGGACAAATAGCAAGCGACTCAGGAACAAAATACATAATAAGACCATTTGGGCATTTGATCTTGCGCCCTACAAGATGTTTTAGGTCCCCAGCAATAGCTTCAGACGCACTTGATTTTCGGCTGGAGACCTTTCCCTGCAAAAGAGAGTTAAGCTTTTCTAGCCACCCACATCTTCAAGGGTGGCTTCGAAGCAATGAGTCTAAGTGTACCATCTGAGAACTTTGGCTTTGAAGCCCTGGCAAAGAGTTTTGCAGGAGGTGAATAATACTCATAGGAATAAGTAGAGTAGTTCTTGGTCTTATGAACATGGCGGTTCGATGAAACACGCTCATATTCATAGGCCTGGGTATGATTTCCCTGCAAAACATTTGTGTTAGTGCGACTCAGGTGAGTCCTCTGTCTGTATGAAGCCTTTGGACCATATGAAGCATGTGGTCTGGGGTTTGTCTTCTTCCCTTGTGGTGTCATGACGACGTTCACAGGAAGATTCTCTAGACACCTTTTGGGCACCCAGACTTTCTTCATAGGTGGCCCATTCCTGCAGTTAGTACCAATATACCCGGCAAACACTTCACCATTCTGATTCTTAAACAGTTTATAGTTTGCATCAAAGGATTCATCAATGACAATAGGATTAGCACAAGTGAAGCCAGATAGGGTGGATGGATCCACTGAAGGTTCCTTTGCAGCAACCCATGTGGTTTTGGGGTACTGCTCAGGCTTCCAGTAAGAGTGAGAGAGTCTTGGATTAGGGGGTCTCCGGACAGCCGGACTATATCCTTTGGCCGGACAGTTGGACTATGAAGATATAAGATTGAAGACTTCGTCTCGTGTACGGATGGGACTCTACTTGGCGTGGAAGGCAAGCTAGGCAGTACGGATATGGATATCTCCTCCTTCGTAACCGACCTTGTGTAACCCTAACCCCCTCCGGTGTCTATATAAACTGGAGGATTTTAGTCCGTAGGACAACATACAATCATACAATAGGCTAGCTTCTAGGGTTTAGCCTCTCCGATCTCGTGGTAGATCAACTCTTGTAATACTCATATCATCAAGAATAAATCAAGCATGATGTAAGGTTTTACCTCCATCAAGAGGGCCCGAACCTGGGTAAAACATCGTGTCCCCTGCCTCCTGTTACCATCCGCCTTAGATGCACAGTTCGGGACCCCCTACCCGAGATCCGCTGGTTTTGACACCGACATTGGTGCTTTCATTGAGAGTTCCTCTGTGTCGTCGCCATTAGGCTGGATGGCTCCTTTAATCATCGATAGCGATGCGGTCCAGGGTGAGACTTTTCTCCCCAGACAGATCTTCGTATTCGGCGGCTTTGCACTGCGGGCCAACTCACTTGGCCATCTGGAGCTGATCGAAAGTTATGCCCCTGGCCACCAGGTCAGGTTTGGAAGCTTAAACTACACGGCCGGTATCCGCGGAGACTTGATCTTCGACGGTTCGAGCCCCTGCCAAGTGCGCTGCACGGTCTTGATGAACATGATTTGGCTCTGTCGTCGGACAGTGTTCAGGATATCGCACCGGCGACTGCTCTGACCCTCAACTCGGAGCCAATCGTGCCATCCATGGACGGGTGGATAGACCCCGTCATGGAGGTCGTACTCTTAGTAGCGATCGAGCCGAGGATCGACCTTACCTTTCATGAGAGCCGTGTTGCCGAACTACCGGATCCTTCTATGGACTCCGAACCACCTGCACCCGTGCCTGTCGAATCCGACTGGGCACCGATCATGGAGTTTCCCTCCGTGGATATCTTTCAGCATTCGCCCTTCGGTGACATACTGAACTCGTTAAGGTCTCTCTCCTTGTCAGGAGAGTCCTGGCCGAACTACGTCCGACAGGATTGGGATGCGGATGACGAAGAAATTCACCGCCCACCCACCACCCACTGAGTAGCCACTGTCGATGACTTAACCGACATGCTTGACTTCGACTCCGAAGACATCGACGGTATGGATGACGATGCTGGAGGCGAAGAGGAACCACTGCCCACAGGGCACTAGACAACCACCTCATCATATGACATATACATGGTGGACACACCCAAAGAAGGCAATGGCGACGGGATAGGGGAGGATGACCCCTCCAAGAAGCAACCCAAGCGCCGATGAGGGAGTCCTGGATTAGGGGGTGTCCGGATGGCCAGACTATACCTTCAGCCGGACTCCTGGACTATGAAGACACAAGATTGAAGACTTCGTCCCGTGTCCGGAGGGGACTTTCCTTGGCGTGGAAGGCAAGCTTGGCGATACAGATATGCAGATCTCCTACCATTGTAACCGAATCTATGTAACCCTAACCCTATCCGGTGCCTATATAAATCGGAGGGTTTTAGTCCGTAGGACAACATACACATCAACAATCATACCATAGGCTAGCTTCTAGGGTTTAGCCTCCTTGATCTCGTGGTAGATCTACTCTTGTACTACCCATATCATCAATATTAATCAAGCAGGACATAGGGTTTTACCTCCATCGAGAGGGCCCGAACCTGGGTAAAACTTCGTGTCCCCTGCCTCCTGTTACCATCCGGCCTAGACGCACAGATTGGGACCCCCTACCCGAGATCCTCCAGTTTTGACACCGACATTGGTGCTTTCATTGAGAGTTCCTCTATGTCTTCGCCGTCAGGCTCGATGGCTCCTACGATCATCAAAAGCGATGAAGTCCTGGGTGAGACCTTCCTCCTCGGACAGATCTTCGTCTTCGGCAGCTTCGCACTGCGGGCCAATTTGCTTGGCCGTCTGAAGCAGATCGAAAGCTACGCCCCTGACCGTTAGGTCAGATTTGGAAGTTTAGACTACATGGCTGACATCCGCGGAGACTTGATCTCTGACGGATTCGAGCCACTGCCAAGCGCGCCGCTCTATCACGACAAGCATGATTTAGCTCTGGCGCCGAACAGTGCCCTGGAGGCCGCACCCGCGTCAGCTCCGATCCCTAATTCAGAGCCAACTGCGCCGATCGAGGATGGGCGGTTGGATGCCGCCTCGGGGGCTGCGACCCTAACGGCGATTGAGCCGAACACCAGCCCCGCACTCTGTGAGACTCATGATTCCAAGGAGTCGGACTCCTCTCCGGATTCCGAACCATTCGCGCCTCTGCCAATCGAATCCGATTGGGCGCCGATCATGGAGTTTACTACCGCGGACATCTTTCAGCACTCGCCCTTTGGCGATATTATAAAATCACTAAAGTCTCTCTCTTTATTAGGAGAGCCCTAGCCGGACTACGGTCAGCGAGATTGGGATGCGGACGATGAACAAATTCAAAGCCCACCCACCACCCACTTTGTAGCCACTGTCGACGATTTAACCGACATGCTCGACTTCGACTCCGAAGACATCGACGGTATGGACGCTGATGAAGGAGACGATGAGGAACCAGCACCCATTGGGCCCTAGAACGCCACCTCGTCATATGACGTATACATGGTGGACGCACCAAAAGATGACGACGAGGAGCGGAAGGATGCACCGAAGGCTTGTTCCCTCGAAAAGCAGTCAAAGCGGCGACGCAAGCACCGCCCCAAATCCCGCCTCGGCAGAAATAGCGATCACACAGACCCAGCGCTGGAGCAGGGCGAACCGCTACCGGACAACGGCAATCCGGATAATCAAACCGAACAAACAAATCCTATCAAGGATAATGGTCCGGACGACATAACGCCGGACAGACACCCGGAGCAGCAGACTGCCCGTAAAAGGCTTGTTGCCACCGCGAGGAGCTTGAAAAAGCAGAAGCACAGGCTCAAGGCCGCGCAAGACACACTCCAATTCAAATGGAGTAAAATACTTAGCACAACAGCAAGGTATGGCGACAATCGCCCCTCCAAGAGCTACCCAAAGCGGAAGCTGCTACCCGAATTCGATGAGGAGGCCTCAGAACCTCCACAACCAAATATCAAAGCAGCCACCTGGTCGGATAGACGACCCCTCTACCAACACAGAGCGGCATACAACGCCACTCACAATACAATACGTGACCCATGCGAGGGCTCGCACCCAAAGGACGGCGCAACCAGATCCATCTGTGGACGACACAAGCACGCCCCAGCATACAATGCAACACAACAAACACCCGAATAGCACGGTACCCCAGCTACGGGGGTGGCGCACACCCCCTATGTTTCACCGATGAGGTGCTGGACCACGAATTCCCAGCGGGATTCAAGCCCGCAAGCATAGAGGCATACGACGGAACAACAGACCCCGGGGTCTGGATTGAGGACTACATCCTTCATATCCATATGGCTCGAGGAGATGACCTCCACGCCATCAAGTACCTACCCCTCAAGCTCAAAGGGCCAGCTCGTCACTGGCTCAAAGGCCTCCCCGAAAGCTCATTTTGAAGTTGGGAAGAGCTCGAAGGCGCCTTTTGGGCAAATTTTCAAGGGACCTATGTCCGACCTCCGGATGCAGACGATTTGAGTCATATAACTCAACAGCCCGGAGAGTCAGCCCGAAAGCTATGGAACAGGTTTCTTACTAAAAAGAACCAGATTGTCGACTGTCCGGACATCGAAGCCTTAGCGGCTTTCAAGCATAGCGTCCGTGACGAATGGCTCACCAGACACCTCGGCCAAAATAAGTCGAGAACGATGGCCGCATTAACAAACTTCATGACCCGCTTTTGCGCGGGAGAGGACAGCTGGCTAGCCAGATGCAGCACCAGCAACCCCAGTACATCTGAAGTTAGAGATGGAAACGGGAAATCACGGCGCAACAGCAATAACAAACGCCGGAATAAAGAAGACAACACGAAGGGCACGGCAGTAAACGCCGGATTCAAAAGCTCTCGGCCAAGTCAGCAAAAGCCGCCCTCTAAAGGCACCAGGGATGAACTGTCCAGCCTCAACAAAATTCTGGACCAAGTATGTCAGATCCATAGTACCCCTGGTAAACTTGCTAATCATACCCACAGAGAATGTTGGGTCTTCAAGCAGTCCGGCAAGCTCAACGCCGTACACAAGGGGGAGGATACACCAAGTGAAGACGAGGACGAGCCTCCCAAGCAAGACACTGGGGAAGAAAAGAAATTTCCACCAGAAGTCAAAACAATAAACGTGTTACACGTGATCAAGGGAAGAAACAACGCGGCACTCCTAGGAAAATATACCCAAGTGCCTGTCACCGCGAAGTCCCGCCACTGGTCGTCTCAACCGATCACTTTCGACCATCGCGATTACTCAGCAAGTATCCGACACGTAGGATGGGCTGCCCTGGTATTAGACCCAGTAATTGGCGGATATCACTTCACAAGAGTCTTGATGGACGGCGGCAGCAGCCTAAACCTAATATATCAGGATACAATCCGCGGGATGGGGTTAGACCCAACACAAATTCTCCATAGCAATACTACCTTTAAAGGAGTAACGCCAGGCCCAGGGGCTCGTTGTACCGGCTCCCTCCTACTACAAGTTATATTTGGCTCCCCCGACAACTTGCGTCGCGAGCATTTAACTTTCCACATCGCTCCGTTTCAAAGTGGCTATCAAGCACTGCTCGGATGCGAAGCTTTCACTCACTTTAATGCAATACCACACTATGCCTCCCTCACATTCAAGATGCCCGGTACACGTGGCACCATTACAGTGCACAGAAATATCAAGCGATCTCTGCGCGCCGAAGAGAGTGAGGCTGCCTTGGCAGCCGCACACTAAAGGCGCCCGGACAAGCGAAAGCATCCAATAGGTCGTCAAGACCTCAGATACAACTAATCAAGTCCGGCGCCGCTATTTATACGGAATAAGTGGTCACACCCCTATTTGTCAATACAAGGGGCTCAACGCGCGCAGACAAGTGGCAATTTCTTATCATCTTGAAATATACATGGTTTCTTTCAAAAACTATCTTTTTGCACGACAACTCTTTCACTTAACTTCCTTTCTTTTACAGACGATCATCGTGCTACACCCGTCCAGGATATGGCACAACGGAGACACAGGCGCAGACGTGCAGCAGGGACCCGCTCCAAGGATTCTTTTTAGATTAAGACCCTGCGTAAACCTTTTTTACTGTCTCTTGTTGATACATATCCATCGTTGAGAAGGATACTGACGTCTTGGCATGTGGCCACGCTAGAACAATGCACGTACCTGGACACAAGGGGCTTCTTACAAAGGCCACTATTTAGGCCCGGTTTATACCACAAAGACCGAATACCTTAGGGAGTGTTCGGCGTCGCGAGTTTGGCCCTATATGCATCAGCTCCGAATCATTGTCTTTGGTCAAATGTTGGGTTTGCCCGGCTCCTGTGTTTTGGTGCCTTATGTTCCGCCTTGCCGGCTAAGGTAGCACCAGGAGAACTACTGCGATTGTGCCCTGGTTCATCCGGACGAGCACCTCAGTAGAGAAAGCCGAAAACTGACTGTCATGATATAGCGTGAGACTGGTCAACCACTCGATGACCTGTGGGAATGCTAGAATTCCTACGCCTTAACGAAGGGCCGTTTTCCGGCAGGCATGTACGCACCCCGGAATCGGGAGAGTGCGGAGCCACCAGGGGCTATCTAGTAGCCCCACTATCAAACTCCTATGGCTAAGTGAAAGTGCTAAAGCATTATAGTCCGGTTTCCTCGCTCGCTCCACTATCACCTCCTTAATAGGACCAAGACGTTGGGATAAGTGTGAATGCGTGTTTTTGCAATCACCTCCGCATTATATGCGTGGGGGTTGAAGCCGACGACTGTAATCTTTTAGGTTATACACATGTATACATAAACGGCCGCCCAGGAGGCATCATATTACTTTCAGGCAAAAGTATAAAAATAGCCTTATAAAAATTTATAAAAGCATTTCTCTTAGAATGAGATTACATATCACTCAAACATAATATTTTTTGAGCACTAGGTCTCTATCAAACGGGCACCCTCAAGAACTTCTTCAAAGTAGTGCTCAGCAGCCTTTCGACCTATAGCCGAATCCCGCGCGGCAACATTGGTAGCATCCATCTCCGCCCAGTATGCCTTAACACGGGCAAAGGCCATCCTTGTGCCCTCTATGCACGCCGACCTCCTCATCACATTAATGCACGGCACCACGTCAAGGACCTGCTGCACCAAGCCAAAATAGTTGTTCGGTTTTGACCTTTCCGGCCATAGCTGATCCACAACAGTCCTCATGGAGAGTCCGGACAACCTATTTAGTTCGGCCCATTCGGATAATTGGTCAGTCAATGAAAGTGGACGTTCGGGAGAATGGAATTGTCTCCAAAACAGCTGGTCTATTCCACGGTCCGTCTGACCCTGGAAGTACTTGGCCGCATCGGCAGCGCTCGCCGCCAAATCCATGTACACATCCTCCGAACTCCACAGCCGATCCAGAGGGGCATACCGTGGATCTCCGAATTTCCTCCGCAACATAAAGGATTTCCCAGCTACAATATCCCTGGCTTCCCGCAGCTCCTCCTTCTTTGCCCTCATAGCAGAGCGGAGATCCTTTTTCGTCGCAGCAGCCTTCTTAAGGTCCGATGCCTTCGCTTGGTTTTCATTTTCAAGAACCTGGCAACGGTCGGTGGCGGCTTTTAATTCTATAGCCATCTTGGCCATCTTGTCTCGGGTCTCGCCATGCGCGGCCTTCTTGGCTTGCAACTCTTCGGCCGCCTTCACAGCAGCTGCATTACCTAACCTCGCTTGCTCCTTGGCTCGGGCAAGTTCTGTCCACAAGGCTTCAACGGTGGCAGCTCCATCTGCAGTCACAACATATTTAAGATACTGGCATCATGCTGCTCTTCCTATGTGGCGTTTACCAGATATTAACACTTACCCTGTGCCTCGTCAAGCCTTTTGTTAACAAGCTCGATGTCGGCATCTGCCGCATCCAACTGTCGTTCTAAATGGGCAAACTCGCGAGTCCGGCTAGACACCGGAGCTTCCACCACCTACACATAAAGGCAGTATGGTTATTACCTGGGAATATGATCCTCTGTTCTTCGTCATCTCCGATGACAACCAGAGTCTCAGGGGCTACTATCTACACAGGGCACACCTAGCATGTGCAGGACTATCATACATTCTTTTACGTACCTCAAAGCCCGTTAGTAGACTCATAAAAGCTTCATGCAATCCGCTTTCGACGGACAATATTCTCTCCATCACTGTATTCATCAGCACACGGTGTTCATCTGAGATGGCCGCTCTCCCCACCAACTCCCTCAGAACATCCGATCGCACACCAGACGGTGCCGGACTCTTTTGTCTGCTCTCTTCGGGAGCCGGACACTGGGAGCTTGGGGGTCAATGGGATTATCCTCTGGCCTCACCGGACTCGGAGAGGCCCTCCGCGACGACACTTCAGGGTTGCCCGCTTCTGGAGCGGAGGAGCCCGGAGGAGGCGTTTCGCTCTCCATCATCTCTGGAAGAAGATCCCCCGAAGACGAGCTCATTTGAGAGGGGCTAAGGTCCGAACTGCAAAAATATATGCGGTGGTTATTTTCTCAGAAGAAAAAGATGGCATATCTGTACTATTAAAAAGTATTTCGGGTCACTTACGACTCGCGGGAGAACTGATCCCCCTGCGGACTTTGTGCGGCAATGGCGCCCCCCGAGGTAGGACCCTTTGTGGGAGATTTCTTCTCCTGTTTGGAAGCTTCTGCTTCCGAATCCCCGGGTGCAGTCCTTTTCCTCTTCTGGTCGTTTTCCTTCATGGATAATGCAGGCGGACGCGGGCCCCCAACGCGTCTTTTCCAATACCGGATTTTCCAAACCCTCAGGGAGGGGGGCCGAACACCGAATCAACTTCGCCTTTGTTAGCCAGTCTTGGTCAAAAAGCAAACTTTCAGAAATAACTTCGTAACAAAGAGAGGTAGTATGTTCGGCCGGAAGATGCCTTACCTGTTCGGCAGCGCGGTTACTGCTCAGGCCCATGTCCTCGGTGAGTTCCGGACACTCCACCTGAGGTCCGAAGAATGACTTGTACATATCCTCGTGCGTCAGGCTGAGGAAATTTTGAATGGCACGCGGTCCCTCAGGATTGAACTCCCACAGGCGAAGAGGCCGGCGTTTGCAAGGCTGGACTTGATGAACCAGCATAACCTGTATTACCGCAACCAAACTGAAATCTCCATTGAAGAGATCTCGAATGCGGCTTTGCAGTATAGGCACGTCCTTGGCTGGCCCCTAGCTCAGACCTCTGCTGATCCATGACATCAGCTGTGGTGGGGGGCCCGAGCGGAAAACAGGGGGGCCGCCCACTTGGCACTTCTAGGAGCCATGATGTAGAACCACTCCTGTTGCCACAATTCAGACACCTCTGGGATGGAACCTTTGGGCCACGGAGCTCCCGTCATCTTGCGTATTGAGGCACCTCCACACGCTGCATGTTGCCCCTCGATCATCTTCGGCTTCACTTCAAAGGTCTTGAGCCATAGGCCAAAGTGAGGGGTAACCCGGAGGAAGGCCTCGCACACGACAATAAATGTCGTGATATGAAGAAAGGAGTCCGGATCTAGATCATGAAAGTCTAGCCCGTAGTAAAACATCAAACCCCTTACGAAAGGATCCAGAGCAAGGCCTAGACCTCGGAGGAAGTGAGAGACGAACACGACGTTCTCGTTGGGTTCGGGGGTGGGCACGGCCTACCCTCGGGGAGGTAGCCGATGCAAAATCTCGGCGGTCAGATATCTGGCCTCCCTCAACTTTTTGATGTCTTCTTCCGTGACGGAGGAAGGCACCCATCAGCCTTGAAGGCTAGATCCGGACATGACTGAAGGTTCGGAGCACCTGACCTGAACTTCGGGCGTTTGAGCTTGAGGTGGGGGAAGGATTAGATTGAGCACGGGAGGGAAAAATAAAAGCCTTGTCCCCTTTATAAAGAGGGTGAATATCAAGCGTCCTCTCCATGTCCGTTTGGACTTGCCTATAATCTAGGAGTCCTAGAAACGGTTGGGTTACCCACGCACGTATTAATGAGAATCCTGGAATAAGGGGACACGATCTCTGCTTTAACAAGACGTGCCAAGGAAACCGCCTCACATGACGCACTGAGGTGGGACAATAAAATGACTCGGATAAAGGCTTGGCCGTGGTGTGTCACACTACAGAATACGTCAGCAGATTAGATTTGTGTAAATATTATTCTCTCTATGGCAATATGTGGAAACTTATTTTGCAGAGCCGGACACTATCTTTGTGTTCAAAATCTTCTATGAAGTACTTGGGGGAGGAACCCGCTTTGCAATGCCGAAGACAATATGCACGCCGGACTCGTCATCATTGAAGCTTGGTTCAGGGGCTACTGAGGGAGTCCTGGATTAGGGGGTGTCCGGATGGCCAGACTATACCTTTAGCCGGACTCCTGGACTATGAAGACACAAGGTTGAAGACTCTGTCCCGTGTCTGGAGGGGACTTTCCTTGGCGTGGAAGGCAAGCTTGGCGATACGGATATGCAGATCTCCTACCATTGTAACCGACTCTATGTAACCCTAACCCTATCCGGTGCCTATATAAACTGGAGGGTTTTAGTCCGTAGGAAAACATACACATCAACAATCATACCATACGCTAGCTTCTAGGGTTTAGCCTCCTCGATCTCGTGGTAGATCTACTCTTGTACTACCCATATCATCAATATTAATCAAGCAGGACGTAGGGTTTTACCTCCATCGAGAGGGCCCGAACCTGGGTAAAACTTCGTGTCCCCGGCCTCCTGTTACCATCCGGCCTAGACGCATAGATCGAGACCCCCTACCTGAGATCCGCCGGTTTTGACACCGACAGCCGGCGTCAGCGACACCACTCTAAGTCCCGCCAAGGCAAAAGCGGTGATACCGGCACCGGAGATAATAGCACTCCGGACAGTGCCGAAGACAACAACAATCCCCTCCAGCAAGATTTAGACCAGGAGGATGGAGAAGCTAGCCCTCCAGAGAGAGCGACAGATAGAGAGGCGGAGGATGATAATTACATGCCTCCCTCCGAAGACGAGGCAAGCCTCGACGATGATGAATTCGTCGTGCCAGAGGATCCCGTCGAACAAGAGCGCTTCAAGCGCCGGCTTGTAGCCACGGCAAATAGCCTTAAGAAAAAGCAGCAGCAGCTTCAAGCTGAGCAAGTTTTGCCAGCTGGCAGATGGACTGAAGTCCTGGCGGCCGAGGAATATAAACTCGAACGCCCCTCCAAGAGTTACCCAAAGTATAGGTTGCTACCCCGACTGGAGGAGGAAGCACCAAAACCTACATCCCCGGCGTATGACGCGGCTGATCGGCCACCTCGTGGCCGTGACAGAGAGGCATTCCAGCCAAAAGCTCAGCCCGCACCCCGATGCCACTCCAATAAAAAGGCATGGGGAAATACGCCAGACCTGCGAGACGTATTGGAGGACAAAGCAAAACACGAAAGATCGATCTACGGATCAAGAGGGCGCGCTACTATGCGAGACGCTAATCGTCATGCCGGATACAGTAAAAGTAAGTCCGGCCGAGCCGAACACAACGGGCAAGACTCATTTGAGCTGCGTCGCAATATAGCCCAGTACAGAGGCGCCGCACACCCATTATGCTTCACAGACAAAGTGATGGATCATCAATTCCCAGAGGGTTTCAAACTCGTAAATATAGAATCATACGACGGCACAAGAGATCCTGCGGTATGGATCAAGGATTTCCTCCTGCACATCCACATGGCCCGCGGTGATGACCTACACGCCATCAAATATCTCCCACTCAAACTCAAAGGACCAGCTCGGCATTGGCTAAACAGCTTGCCAGCAGAGTCCATTGGCTGTTGGGAAGATTTGAAAGCCGCATTCCTCGACAACTTTCAGGGCACTTATGTGCGACAACCAGATGCCGATGACTTAAGCCACATAATTCAGCAGCCAGAGGAATCGGCCAGGCAATTCTGGACACGGTTCCTAACAGGGAAAAATCAAATCGTCGACTATCCGGATGGAGAGGCCCTAGCAACTTTTAAGCACAACATCCGCGACGAATGGCTCGCCCGGCACCTCGGCCAGGAAAAGCCAAAATCTATGGCAGCCCTCACGACACTCATGACCCGCTTTTGCGCAGGAGAGGACAGCTGGTTGGCTCGCAGCAATAACATATCAAAGAACCATGGTACTTCGGATACCAAGGACGGCAGCAGCAGGTCACATCACAACAAACATAAGCGCCGCATTAACAGCGACAATGCCGAGGATATGGCAGTCAATGCCGGATTCAAAGGCTCTAAACCCGGTCAGCGGAAAAAGCCATTCAAAAGAAGCACTCCGGGCCCGTCCAGTTTGAACCATATACTCGATCGCTCGTGTCAAATTCACGGCACCCCCGACAAGTCAGTCAACCACACCAACAGGGATTGTTGGGTGTTCAAGCAGGCCGGCAAGTTAAATGCCGAAAATAAAGGTAAGGGGTCACATAGCGATGACGAGGAGGAGCCCCGGCAGCCGAACACCGGAGGACAGAAGAGGTTCCCCCACAAGTGCGGACGGTGAACATGATATACGCAACCCACATCCCCAAGAGGGAGCGGAAGCATGCACTCAGGGACGTATATGCGTTGGAGCCAGTCGCCCCAAAGTTCAACCCATGGTCCTCCTGTCCGATCACCTTCGATCGCAGGGACCACCCCACTAGTATCCATCATGGTGGATTCGCCGCACTGGTCCTAGACCCAATCATTGACGGATTTCACCTCACTCGAGTCCTTATGGATGGCGGTAGCAGCCTGAACCTGCTTTATCAGGACAGAGTGCGCAAAATGGGTATAGACCCCTCAAGGATCAGACCCACAAAAACGACCTTTAAAGGCGTCATACCAGGTGTAGAGGCCCATTGCACAGGCTCAGTCACACTGGAAGTGGTCTTCGGATCCCCGGATAACTTCCGAAGCGAAGAGTTAATCTTCGATATAGTCTCGTTCCGCAGTGGCTACCATGCACTGCTCGGGCGAACCGCATTTGCGAGATTCAATGCGGTACCGCATTATGCATATCTCGAGCTCAAGATGCCAGGACCTCGGGGGGTCATTACAGTCAATGGAAACACAGAGCGCTCTCTCCGCACGGAGGAGCACACTGCGGCCCTCGCAGCAGAAGCGCAAAGCAGCCTCTTAAGGCAATCCACTAGTCCGATGATTAAGGACCCGGACACCTTCAAGCACACACGGAGTAATCGGCAACAGGACCGCCTGGCACGTTCCGAGCTCGCATAGCAATGCAGCCCCCACCCCGATCCCAGTCAAACGCTGAAATCTGTGCCATGCGTACATAATTACACATTAAAAATACCGTGGGCACAGGTGGGGAGGGGGGCACGACTACGGCACGCTCCAAGACACGGCTTAAACTGCACTAGGGGCTTCCCGCTTTGTTATTTTTCTCTTTCAGGACTTTAATCTCTGGAAACCCTGTCCGGCAGCATGATTGCCGAACACATGATGCGGCAACCAAGGAGGCAGAAAGCTACGTCACACCACGGAACTCCCAAGTGGATTACGATAACGAGTGAAATACTTGCTTTAAACTATTCCTTAGCTTGCCCTTGGAGGGGACATGTCAAATAGTCCTACTTTTTGCTTATCGCACTACTTGTATCATTCTGCTTTAACACACCTTTTTGAATAAACAATGCATAGCATTAAGACTATTATTGCATTCTTCTTTTTTTTACATATATATATGTTCATCTATGACATCTAGCACCCGTACACTCTGGTACGGCCAATATGCTAAGGGCTTAAGCATACCCCATAATACGGCGTGAGAAGTCCTAACACTTTCGACAGTGCGGCACCCCGAACTTATAGCATTATATGCATCAGCTCCGAATCATGTCTTGGGTCAATAGTTGGGTTTTCCTGGCTCCCATGTTTTGGTACCTTACGTTCCGCTATATCGACTAAGGTAGCACTGGGAGAACTACTGCGATTGTGCCTCGGTTCTGCTGGGCTAAGCACCTCAGTAGAGAAAGCTAAAACTGACTGTCATGATAAAGCGAGAGACTGGTCGCTGTTCGAGAGGTTTCAAGTCCCTAAAGACTTATGCCGCTTAGAGCGAGGAGTCGGCCCTGTCCGGCTTAAGGTGTGTATAGCGCCCCAAATTCAGCCTTCCGAATACTAGGGGCTTCGTCGAAATTTAAAATTATAGAATTCTATGGCTAAGTGAGAGTGATAACGCATTATAGTCTGATTGCCTTGTTCGTTGTGCTGAGCACCTCCCTCGAAGGACCCAAAAATGGGAACAAGAGTGCTCAGGTTTATCCCGAACACACCAGCACTCGTGGCGTGGGGGCAGAAGCCGACGAATAGCCATCTCTAAGATTTGATAAACAGCCGAACTAAAGGTAATATTTTAAATTCAGACAAGCGTTGCATAGCGCATATGAACAAGTTTTCATAATACAGGATTACATGAGCAAGTTTATTCAAATATTACATCTTTCGCACACTCGTCCTCTACAAGACGGGCACCCTTCAGGACACCCTCATAGTACATCTCGGGGTGGCGATGCTCCTTGCCCTACGGCGGCCCCTCCTTCACCAGCTTCACGGCGTCCATCTTAGCCCAGTGCACCTTCGCACGGGCGAAAGCCCGGCGTGCACCTTCGATGCAGACGGACCGCTTGATGACTTTCAGCCATGGGCAGGCATCGACAAGCCGCCTCAGCAGGCTGAAGTAGCTGTTGGGAAGGGCGTCGCCAGGCCACATCCGGACTATAAAGCCCTTCATGGCATGTTCAGCCGCCTTGTGCAGCTCGACCAGTTGCTTCAGCTGGTCGCTCAAAGGCATCGGGTGTTCGGTCCCAGTATACTGATACCAGAACAGCTTCTCCGTTGAGCTTCCCTCCTTGGCCTAGTAAAACTGTGCGGCATCCGACATGCTACGGGGCAAATCTATGAATGCTCCTGGAGAGCTCCGGACTCGGGTAAGTAACAAGTAATTTACTTTCACATGCTTGCTTTTCATATTGAATGTCTTACCCGCCGCTATCTTCTTCATCGCATCAATCTCCTGGAGGGCCTTTTGGGCTTTAGCCTTGGCATTCTTTGTGCTCTCGAGGGCTGTGGCAAGCTCCGACTCTCGCGTCTTCAAGTCAAGCTCCAACGCCTCGTGCTTCGTCACGAGAGCGTGGAGCTCTTGCTGCACCTCGCCCACCCGTGCCTCCTGCCTTTCCCGCTCGGTGCGCTCCTTGGCCGCTTTGTTTTTGGCCTCGGATAGCGCTTGCTTCAGGGTCGCCACCTCGGTGGTGGCCCCTGGCAAATTTAAAATGAACCTGTCATTTTGCAATCACATCTTTTATATATATATATATATATATATATATATATATATATATAGACTAGGTACTACTTACCTTTGTTCTCCTCGAGCTGCCTCTTAGCAAGGCCGAGCTCTTTCTTGGACCCCTCGAGCTCCTGCTTCAGTGCGGTGACCTCCGCAATCAGTGTGGCAGAGGTCAGCAGCGAAGCCTGCATACGCATACAGACATACTAATATTAGACTCATGTAGATATTATTTGATCCTCTATTCGGCTTTTCTTTTGGAAGGAGGCCGCCTGCCCGACTCCAGAACCACTGGAGGTTCCGGCGCTGTGTTTGGCTGAGGGCCGAACTCGGAGCCCTCGGGAGCCTTGCTCCCTCTGCTCCTGGAGTCCGGAAGGTCACCTTGAGGCGCCTCTGGGACTGTCTCCCCTCGACCCGTTGCCTCTTGAGACAATACCTCGACGTTGTCCGTAGGGCAAGGGGAGGTGGCGGTCGGAAGTGGATCGCTATCCATATCCGAATAGTCCAGGGAGTCGTCCGACGAGGATACGTCGATACGGGGCCGGGGCGGCCCGCATAATCATAATTCGGTGTTAGGAGAAGCAGTGCGACAAAGGTATGCTATGAGTTACTCTGGTATCCAAATAATTACGACTTCTCCAGGGGCTTGGCCCTGAGCAGCCACTCATCTTCGCCTTCGGTGGCGGTGGTGGAGTAGTCCGGAAGGAGATTCCTTCCCTTCTTAGACCCTTCGCCCCCCCCCCCCCGGTTGGGGCGGCCTTCCTTTTCTTGTCTCCCCCAACTGGAGGGGGAGCATCTTCATCTTCCTCCTCGTCTTCGGGGGAGGAGTGCATCGCAGAGTCATCGGACGATGAGTCCGATACCACCTGGCGCCGGGAACTCTTTTGGGTTCCCTTGGCCTTCTTCTTGGTCTTCTCCGGCACCTGGTAAGGAGCTGGAGTCAGCATCTCCGTTAGGAGAGCGTCCGCATTATCTTCGGGCAGAGGGGCCGGACAGTTAATCTGCCCCGACATCTCCACCGAGTCCTGTCAAAGGCATGGAGCTCAGACCCCGCACATGGTTAAGCTAGGGGAAATAAATATCCTAACGGTTGTATAAGACTCACCGAATGCGCTAGGCGCTTCGCGCTTAGCCCGCGGTCCTCGGTAAGAGAAGGAGGGACCTCAGCGCCCTTGAACAGCATCCTCCAGACGTCCTTGTGCGTCGTGTCGAAGAGCTCGCTTAGAGTCTGGTGCCGGGCCGGGTCGAACTCCCATAAGTTAAAATCCCGTTGTTGACATGGGAGGATCCGGCGGAAGAGCATGACTTGGACTATGTTGACAAGCTTGAGCTTCTTGCTTGCCATATTCCGGATACACTTCTGGAGTCCGTCCAGCTCCACTGATGAACCCCAGGATAGGCCCTTCTCTTTCCAGGAGGTGAGCCGCGTGGGGATTCCGGATCGAAACTTGGGGGCCACCACCCAGTTGGTGTCGCGCGGCTCGGTGATGTAGAACCACGCTGATTGCCACCCCTTTATGGTCTCCACGAAGGAGCAGTCGAGCCATATAACATTGGGCATCTTGCCCACCATGGCTCTGTCGCATTCTGCTTGTTGGCCTCCCACCACCTTCGGCTTGATATTGAAGGTCTTCAGCCACAGGCTGAAGTGGGGCCGGATGCGGAGGAAAGCCTCACAAGATGAACGCCGAAATGTTGAGGATGAAATTCGGGGCCAGATCATGAAAGTCCAACCCATGGTAGAATATAAGACCGCGGACGAATGGATGGAGGGGAAACCCCAGTCCGCGGAGGAAGTGGTGGAGGAAAACTACCCTCTCATGAGGTTCCGGGGTAGGGACGATCTGCCCCGCAGTGGGCAGCCGATGCGCGATATTCGCGGCTAAGTATCCGGCTCCGCGCAGCTTTTTGATGTGTCCCTCCGTGACGGAGGAAGCCATCCACTTGCCTCCCGCTCCGGACATGTTTGGAGAAGGTTGAGGAGAAGGATGTGGACTTGGGCATTGGAGCTCAAGTACACGAGAATGGATGAGCAAGGAGGAAGAAGGCGTGGGTAGAAAAAGGTAAAACCTTATCCCTTTATAAGGGCGAACGAAACTATGCGCCCCCACTAGCCTGGTAAAACTCGCTTATCCCCCAAGCGCCGTAATTGATGGCGCGGTTGGGTTACCCACGCCCGTATTGATGAGAATCCCGTAATAAGGGGGACACGATCTCTGCTTTGACAAGACGTGTCAAGAAACAGCCTCGCGTTATGTGCGGGGCTGGTTAAATAAAAACGGTTCGAATAATCGCCGAGCCATGGCATGATGTCATGTTGCCAAAACGTGTCAGCACATTAGATTTGTGGAAATATTATTCTCTCTATGGTGGTATGTGGAACTTATTTTGCAGGGTCGGACACTATCCTTTTATTCAAACTCTTCTGTGGTGTATCCGGAGGAGGAACCCGCCTTGCAATGCCGAAGACAATACTGCGCGTCGGACTCATCGTCATTGAAGCCTGGTTCAGGGGCTACTGAGGGAGTCCTAGATTAGGGGGTCTCCGGACAGCCGGACTATATCCTTTGGCCGGACTGTTGGACTATGAAGATATAAGATTGAAGACTTCGTCTCGTGTCCGGATGGGACTCTACTTGGCGTGGAAGGCAAGCTATGCAGTACAGATATGGATATCTCCTCCTTTGTAACCGACCTTGTGTAACCCTAACCCCCTCCGGGGTCTATATAAATCGGAGAGTTTTAGTCCGTAGGACAACATACAATCGTACCATAGGCTAGCCTCTAGGGTTTAGCCTCTCCGATCTCGTGGTAGATCAACTCTTGTAATACTCATATCGTCAAGAATAAATCAAGCCGGACGTAGAGTTTTACCTCCATCAAGTGGGCCCGAACCTGGGTAAAACATCATGTCCCCTGCCTCCTGTTACCATCTGCCTTAGACGCACAGTTGGGGACCCCCTACCCGAGATCCGCCGGTTTTGACACCGACAAAGAGCCATCAGCATTCATTTTCCTTTCGAACCAACACCCTCTTTCCTAGGGTTTCGATTCAGAATCTTCCTTTTGAGGACATCACATAGTGTCTGATGCCCTTTGAGACTTTTGTACATCCCTGTTTCAAGCAACGTCTTCAACCTAGCATTTTCATCAGCAATAGCAGTGGCATCCTCAACAGAGGGGTTAGTTTCCACATCAACAGTTGAAGATATTGCAACAGTAGCAGCAGTAGAACACTCAGCAACAGAAGTAGCATTATCACGCTCAAGGCATTTAAGACATGGTGGTTCAAATCCTTCCTGAGAGGGACTGATCTGTTCAGCGTGAAGTGACTCGTTTTCCTTTTGAAGATCTTCATGAACCGATCTCAATTTTTCAAGTTCTTGCTTCCTTTGAAGATAATCATAGGAAAGCTTTTCATGAGTTGTTGAGAGCGTTTCATGACGACTTTCAAGTTCCTCATACTTAACATGAAGATTTTTTATGTCTTCAATTAAGGACTAAGATCAGGTCATTTCAACGTCCAACAGGTCATCGCTTTTGTCTAACAGTTTTTGAATATGTTCCATAGCTTTCTGTTGTTCAGTTGCAATTTTAGCAAGTGTTTTGTAGCTGGGTTTGGAACCATAATCAGAGTCATCTTCACTGGACGTTTGATAGTGAGCATTGCGTGAGTTTACCTTAGCATCGCGTGCCATGAAGCAATATGTGGGAGCGGAGTTGTCCTTGTCATTAGCATCAACGTCGGTGACGAAGTCATTGTCTTCAGTGTTGAAGATGGACTTGGCAACGTAGGCTGTTGCCAGACTTGCAACGCCAGAGTCGGACTCCTCCTCATACTCCACCTCCGCCTCCTCAGAAGCAGACTCCTCCTCTGAATCCATTTCCTTGCCAACAAACGCATGAGCCTTGCCAAATGAGCTCTTCTTGTGTGATGAAGACTTTGAGGAAGACTTGGAAGAAGGCTTTGAGTATTTCTTCTTATTCTTGTTGTCATCAGAATCATATTCCTTGCTCTTCTTCTTGTTGTTGTTCTCATTGTCCCACTACGGACACTCAGAGATGTAGTGACCAGGTTTCTTGCACTTGTGGCATGTTCTCTTCTTGTAGTCATGAGTAGAAGCTTCATCATTCCTTGAGATGGATCGTGAAGACTTTCTGAAGCCTTTCTTCTTGGTGAATTTCTAGAACTTCTTCACAAGCATAGCAAGCTCCTTTCCAATGTCTTCAGGATCATCAGAACTGCAGCCAGATTCTTCTTTAGATGAGGAAACAACTTTTTCCTTCAAGGCACGAGTTCGGCCATAGTTGGAACCGTAGATATCTCTTTTCTCAGAAAGTTGAAACTCATGTGTGCTGAGCCTTTCAAGTATGCCAGATGGATCGAGTGTCTTGAAGTCAGGGCGTTCTTGAATCATCAAGGCTAGGGTGTCAAACGAGCTGTCAAGTGATCTCAGGAGTGTCTTGACGATTTCATGCTTGGTGATCTTAGTAGCGCCGAGAGCTTGAAGCTCATTTGTGATGTCAATGAGGCGATCAAACGTGAGCTGAACATTCTCATTGTCGTTTCTCTTGAAACGGTTGAAGAGGTTGTGAAGGACACTGATCCTTTGATCTCTCTGGGTTGAGACGCCTTCGTCCCAGACTAGCTTCAATGTTTCCAGAGCACTCACACGGCCATACTGCCCTTTGGTCAGATGACCACAGATGATGTTCTTGGCAGTGGAGTCCAGTTGAATGAACTTCTTGACATCAGCAGCGGTGACACCTTCACCAACTTTGGGAACGCCATTCTTGATAACATACCAGAGGTCGACATCAATGGCTTCAAGATGCATGCACATCTTATTCTTCCAGTAGGGATATTCAGTTCCATTGAAGACGCCGCACGCAACAGAGACTTTGATTATCCCTACAGTCGACATAGCTAAAACTTCAGGTGGTTAAACCGAATCACACAGAACAAGGGAGTACCTTGCTCTGATAGCAATTGAAAGTGCTAGTAATCGACTAGAGGGGGGTGAATAGGAGATTTTTATGGAAGTCTTCAAAACATGGGAGTTTGGAAGACAAACAATAGAAATGAACCTATAACCATTGAGCGGAAGGTAGGCTACACTAGACAAGCCATAGTCAAGTATTCAATGAAGTGAGAGCACGAAGACTAATAGCAGCTAGGTAGTACAGATCAGGATGGAAGATAGTATGAAACCAATCAGAACAAACAGTCACACAGTGAAGAAAAATGGACAATGCAAATAGGCAATGACTTCACAAGGACCAACTGTAAATAAAGAGATGGGAAGGATAGAACCAGTTGCTTGTTGAAGACAATGATTTGTTGGACCAGTTCCAGTTGCTGTGACAACTGTATGCCTGGTTAGGTAGTCTGAGATTTAACTCGGAAGACCGTGTCTTCACCTTATTCCCCTTGAGCTAAGGACACCCAGTCCTCGCTCAATCACTCTAGTAAGTCTTCAAGGTAGACTTCCAAACCTTCACAGGCTTCGTTCACCGGCGATCCACAATGACTCTTGGATGCTCAGAACGCGATGCCTAACCGGCTGGAGGATTCACAGTTCTCAAGTGTAACAAGTCTTCAGATCACACAGACAGGAAGACTTTAGTGATGCCTGACACTCTTTGGCTCTGGGTGATTAGGGCTTTGTCCTTGCAAGGATTTCTCTCTCAAAGGCTTCGAGGTGGGTTGCTCTCAAACGACAAAAGCCGTGCACTAACTCTGAGCAGCCACCAATTTATGGTGTAGGGGGTGGGCTATTTATAGCCACTAGGCAACCCGACCTAATTTGTCCGAAATGACCCTTGGTCACTAAAGAACTGACACGTGTTCCAATGGTCAGATTTCAAACACACACGGCAACTTTACTTGGGCTACAAGTAAAGCTGACTTATCCAGCTCTGGATAAGTTTTGCTCTCATTGTCTTCGCTCGAAGACATAGGATTTTGGTTAAGCATCACTTCAGTCACTCTGACTTTGTTCATTGGGACCCCACTTAACAGTACGGTGGTTCCTATGACTCAACAAAGAAGAAAAGGAAACAACAAAACAACTAAGTCTTCGTGCTCCATAGTCTGCACGCAATGTCTTCTCTTGTCATAGTCTTTAATGTGAATGTCTTCACATACCACCTTTGTCTTCAATGTCTTCATACATTTTTAGGGGTCATCTCTAGTAGGTAAACCGAATCAATGAGGGACTACTACTTGTGTTGTCCTGCAATTCTCACAAACACATTAGTCCTGCAACCAGGTTTATCGTCAATACTCCAAAACCAACTAAGGGTGGCACTAGATGCACTTACAGTACCAGAAGCAAAGATATCATCGAGTTCAACATGGTAATGATATTATAAGCGTTCATAACACTACAAAAGAAAATCACTCTTTGAGATTAAGTTCAGGACGAAGAACACAAACATGAGAGGACAAGTACTAAGAGCATGAACTAGCTAATCACTCCTGCTACTCTCTCTCAGGTAAAATAGCATAGAACATGTATAGCTCTCCTGATTCATCATATTGGAGCATGCAGATGAACATGTCTCCTAATCGTGGGTTGCGCTTCTGATTGCTGCCCCCTAGTACTTCTCTGTGATCGTTCACAATTTTGCTCTAGTCTTATACTATTAAGCATTCCTCGCTATCAGAAATCCTGAATGCACTAAAGTGCATTGTAGGATATCTTGGCCGTAAGCTAACAATATTCATGGTACCTTTAGTCTCGATCTAATCAGGCACAACATTCATTGGGAGTCCCTGTTGAAGAACATCGTATGGTAACATACTTAGCAATGAAGTTTAGCTTAAAAATAATATATGCAAAAGATGCACTAAGGACAAATAGTAAAAATCCTACCATCTTTCCTAAATATATGTGATCGTAGTTCAGTGTGAACACTATTGGTCGCATGTTTTGAGTGCTAAGATTTCTAAGTGCAAGAAGAAAATTTGTCTTGACAGTATGAAGATCCTCAAGCCATGAAACATAATGACTTATCTCCTCGCAGTTTAATTCAGCCCCGGGACAGTGGACGGTCCTGTCTACCAAGCGTCGGACATGTTTGTTTGATTGGAAATAAGCTGTCAATAAAAAATACTTGTCAACTATTTTTGAATAAACAATATCGAAGACATAAATATGGTTGAGAAACTAACATAATGGTAGAACTGGAGGCGTCTGCACATCGACCCAAATGTCTCTATTACCTTCAATATCATCTTCTGGATGAGTATCAAAGGTGATAACCATATCAGGCTCAAATGCATAAGCCTTGCATAGTGCTTGCCAAGTTTTGCATTCAAAATAGGTGTATGTGTCTGCATTGTATAATTTGACGTTGAAGATATAACCATGCTCGGTCTTTAATTAAACTTTTTACCTCCATAGTTTTGTTAGGACTGTAACCTATCTTATCCAAGAAAAAAAATTCTTGCATGGCAGGGGATACACTAGTAGAATAGTGAAAAATTAAAATTATAAGTTGAAGCAAATGAAGCATAAGTCATGCTTAATTATGAAAAAGGACTTGTCGTTGTGACTTACTGTATCCACTTCGAAGTTCTCATCCAGCTTGATGCTGAAGCGCCTATCATCAACTAGAAAATTTCTGCCACACAGGCCGCGCTGGTCGCAGTATTCGCACATAATGAAATCATGTTCGTCGTCAGACGACATTCCTATGTTCATAGGTGAAACATTAAACACTTATTAGTTCTATTAATTCAACTAATTCAACTAGTTCTGTTAATTCAACTAGCTAGTTCAACTAATTAATTCAACTAATTCAACTAAGCACTTACGAAAATATACTTAAATAAAGTAGCTCAACTAATTCAACTAACTAGTTCAACTAATTAATTCAACTAATTCAACTAAACTAGTTCTATTAATTTTCTTACTAAAAATAAGGTAGCTAGTTCTATATAGTAAAATGTTAATTAGATGATCAAATCTCATATAACTAAATTAAATATATATCCAACATATAATTTCTATCTAATTCATCTAACATTTGACATTAATATCTAACATATGTTCATATATAGGTGAAACATTAAACACTTACTAGTTCTATTAATTCAACTAAATAAACTAGTTCTATTAATTCAACTAATTCAACTAAGCATTTACTAAAAATAAACTAGTTATATTAATTTTCTTACTAAAATAAAGTAGGTAGTTCTATATAGTAATATTTTGATTAGATCATCAAATACATATACCTAAATTTTGTTACTAAAATAAACTAGTTCTATTAATTCAGCTAATTCAACTAAGAATTTACTAAAAATAAACTAATTCTATTAATTTTCTTACTAAAATATATAAAGTAGCTATATATAGTAATATTTTAATTAGATCATCAAATGTCATATACCTAAATTTTCTTACTAAAAATAAACTAGTTCTAATTCAACTAGCTAGTTCAACTAAGCATTTATTAAAAATAAACTAGTTATATTAATTCAACTAGTTCAAATAATCTCATATACCTAATTAATATCTAGCTAATTCATCTAACAATTGACATTAATATTTAACTTTTCTATATAATTCATCTAACATTAACATACTAACATTCTTATCTAGGTAATTCATCTAATTTGATCATCTAATTAACAATTTGACATGCATTAATGTAAAAAACAAAAAACAAAAAAACAAAAAATAAGTAAAAAATGTGTGTGTGTGTGCGCGCGCGCGTGCGTGTACGTGTTTGTGTTTGTGTGTGTGTGTGTGTGTCTGTCTGTCTGTCTGAGGGCGGCGGCGTACGGGCGGCGGGGGCGATACGACAACGACGGGGAGCGGCGGGGGCGGCGAGGGCGCCGGCGCGCGCGGGATGGGAGAAGGGTTGAAGATGGGAGATGAAACTGAATTTTTCGTAAGTGCTATATAAACCCAGCCGCGGCGGGAAGCGGGCCCCTTTAGTACCGGTTCGTGGCTCCAACTAGTACTAAAGGCCACCCTTTAGTACCGGTTGGAGCCACGAACCGGTACTAAAGGGGTGCGCTGCGGTGTGCAAACTTTAGTCCCACCTCGCCGAGCGAAGGGCAGCCGCACTGGTTTATAAACTCAGCCGCGGCTGCTTCTTTGAGCTTCTCTCTAAAGTAGGCTTCTGGGCCTAACTCTACACGCTGCCCTGTGAGCCTTCCTGGCCATATGGGCCTACATATGCACGCCCAAGGCCTAGCAGGCTCATAGGGTAGCGTGCAAATATTTTTTACATAGTATTTTCTTTTATTTATTTCGGAGTAGTTTTTTGCTGTATTTAGTTTCTTTGAATGGTGCATACGAAATGCAAAAAAAATAGTTTATTTTTTGCTGTATTTTCAAAGTTCATTTTGTAGTGATTTCCAATTTCACAATCATTTAGCTCTCTAAACAAATCGGTAAATGACTGAAAAAGAGCAAATGATGTCAGAAAGGGTTGAAAATTGACGACGTCACTTTGAATGCTGCATACTGAACGCAAAAAAAGTCTGGAGTTCAAATAAGTTTAAAAAAATGAAGTGCCCGTGTAACACATGAGTTCTTGTCCGAAACCCTGATACTCTGAAAGAGATTGTCCAGTTTGTACACGAAGTGCGTCAGGTTTTTGCCGTAACCATCTCTACGCTCTTGCACATCCTATGTGGGTGAAATAATGATACCATGCCAAGTTTCAACATTTTTAGAGTTCATTTTGTAGTGATTTTCAATTTCACGGTCATTTAGCTCTCTAAACAAATCGATAAATGACTGAAAAAGAGCAAATGATGTCAGAAAGCGTTGAAAATTGATGGTGTCACTTTGAATGCTGCATACGGAACGCAAAAAAAAGTCTGGAGTTCAAATAAGTTTGGAAAAATGAAGTAATCGCGTAACAGACGAGTTCTCGTCCGAAACCCTGATACTCCGAAAGAGATTGTCCAGTTTGTACACGAAGTGCGTCCAGCTTTTGCCGTAACCCTCTCTACTCTTTTGCACATGCTATGTGGGTGAAATGATGATACCATGCCAAGTTTCAATATTTTCAGAGTTCATTTTGTAGTGATTTTCAATTTCACGGTCAGTTAGCTCTCAAAACAAATCGGTAAATGACTGAAAAGGAGCAAATAATGTCAGAAAGGGTTGAAAATTGACGACGTTGCGTTGAATGCTGCATACTGAACGCAAAAAATGTCTAGAGTTCAAATAAGTTTAAAAAAATGAAGTACCCGTGTAACACATGGGTTCTCGTCCGAAACCCTGATACTTCGAAAGAGATTGTCCAGTTTGTACACGAAGTGCATCAAATTTTTGCCGTAACCCTCTCTACTCTCTTGCACATGCTACGTGGGTGAAATGATGATACCATGCCAAGTTTAACATTTTCAGAGTTCATTTTCTAGTGATTTTCAATTTCACGGTCATTTAGCTCTCTAAACAAATCGGTAAATGACTGAAAAGGAGCAAATAATGTCAGAAAGGGTTGAAAATTGACGACGTCGCGTTGAATGCTGCATACTGAACGCAAAAAATGTTTGGAGTTCAAATAAGTTTAAAAAAATGAAGTGCCCATGTAACACATGGGTTCTCGTCCGAAACCCTGATACTTCGAAAGAGATTGTCCAGTTTGTACACGAAGTGCATCAAATTTTTGCCGTAACCCTCTCTACAATCTTGCACATGCTATGTGGGTGAAATGATGATACCATGCCAAGTTTAACATTTTCAGAGTTCATTTTGTAGTGATTTTCAATTTCACGGTCATTTAGCTCTCTAAACAAATCGGTAAATGACTGAAAAGGAGCAAATGATGTCAGAAAGGGTTGAAAATTGACGACGTCGCTTTGAGTGCTGCATACAGAACGCAAAAAACTTCTAGAGTTCAAATAAGTTTAAAAAAATGAAGTGCTCGTGTAACACATGAGTTCTTGTCCGAAACCCTGATACTCCAAAAGAGATTGTCCAGTTTGTACATGAAGTGCATCAAATTTTTGCCATAACCCTCTCTACTCTCTTGCACATGCTATGTGGGTGAAATGATGATACCATGCCAAGTTTCAACATTTTCAGAGTTCATTTTGTAGTGATTTTCTTTCACGGTCATTTAGCTCTCTAAAGAAATTGATAAATGGATGAAAAACAACAAATGATGTCAGAAAGGGTTGAAAATTGATGACGTCGCTTTGAATGCTGCATACTGCATGCAAAAAAAGTCTGGAGTTCAAATAAGTTTAAAAAATTAAGTGCCCGTGTAACACATGAGTTCTCGTCCGAAACCCTGATACTCCGAAAGAGATTGTCTAGTTTGTACATGAAGTGCGTCAAGTTTTTGTCGTAACCCTCTCTACTCTCTTACACATGCTATGTGGGTGAAATGATGATACCATGCCAAGTTTCAACATTTTCAGAGTTCATTTTCTAGTGATTTTCAATTTCATGGTCATTTAGCACTCTAAACAAGTCGGTAAATGACTGAAAAAGAGCAAATGATGTCATAAATGGTTGAAAATTGGTGACATCACTTTGAATGCTGCATACAGAACGCAAAAAAGTCTAGATTTCAAATAAGTTTAAAAAATGAATTAACCACATAACATACGAGTTCTCGTCCGAAACCCTGATACTCCGAAAGAGATTGTCCAGTTTGTACACAAAGTGCGTCCATTTTTTGTCGTAACCCTCTCTACTCTTTTGCACATGCTATGTGGGTGAAATGATGATACCATGCTAGTTTCAAAATATTCAGAGTTCATTTTGTAGCGATTTTCAATTTCACGGTCATTTAGCTCTCTAAATAAATCGGTAAATGACTGAAAAAGAGCAAATGATGTCAGAAAGGGTTGAAAATTGATGAGGTCGCTTTTAATGCTGCATAATGAACGCAAAAAATCTGGAGTTCAAATAAGTTTAAAAAAATGAAGTGCCCGTGTAACACATGAGTTCTCGTCCGAAACCCTGATACTCCGAAAGAGATTGTCTAGTTTGTACACGAAGTGGGTCAAGTTTTTGTCGTAACCCTCTCTACTTTCTTGCACATGCTATGTGGGTGAAATGATGATACCATGCCAAGTTTCAACATTTTCAGAGTTCATTTTGTTGTGATTTTCAATTTCACGGTCATTTAGCTCTCTAAACAAATCGGTAAATAAATGAAAAATAGCAAATGATGTCAGAAAGGGTTGAAAATTGATGACATCGCTTTGAATGCTGCATACTGAACGCAAAAAAAGTCTGGAGTTCAAATAAGTTTAAAAAATGAGGTGCCCGTGTAACACATGAGTTCTTGTCTGAAACCCTGATACTCTCCCCCTCCAGCGGGGGGAGAGAAGAAAAGGAAGGCCGCCCTCACCGGGGAGGCCGAAGGGTCCAAGAAGGGGAAAACCCTTCCTCCGGACTACTCCACCAACGCCGACGACGGCAGAGAGGAGTGGCCACTCAGGGCCAAGCCCCTGGCGAAATCGTAAGTATCCGGATACTAGAGTAATTCATAGTATTTCTTTATTGCACAGCTTTCCCTTATGTCGAATATGATTATGCAGCCCACCCAAAGACCGGCTCGACGCGCCGTCGAGCGGTTCACTGGACTCGTCGGATGTGAATTCGCTTCCAACGGCTACCTCCCCCCGCCCTACGGACGACGCCGAAGTGTTGTCCCAACAGGTTCCAAGCCAGGAGGAGGTGGTCCTGGAGGCGCCGCAAGGCGACCTCCCGAACTCCAGGAGTAAAGGGGATAAAACCCCCCAGGGCTCCAAGTCCGGATCCTTCCAAGAGTCTCGTACCGATGACCCCCTTCCAAGAGTCCGGCGGGCGACCTCCTTCCAAGAGGAGCAAGCCCATCATGCCGGTGACCCCCGTACAACCGGAGGCGCCGGACAATCTGTTGGAGGTGCTCAAAGGCGCCTCCATCGACGAGGAGCACCGCACCATTATGAGTGCGGTGGTCCAGAAGGTTCAGTCCGCCAAGAGCGGACTGACTGAAGCTTATGCTAGCCTTTTAACAGGCTTTGAGGTAAGTAAAGAATGTGTAAATAATATTACCGCATAGACAGTAGCCCATGATGCTCTGTTTGGCGTTCGGGAAGAAAAGCCGAATAGAGGATCAAATAAAATTCGCAGGAGTCTAACAAAAAGGAGTCAATATGTGTATGCAGGCTTCTCTGCCGGCGCCCGCCGCACTGACTGCGGAAGTGGACACGCTAAAGCAGAACCTCGAGGAGTCCGAGCAAGAGCTCGGGCGTGCCAAGAAGCAGCTCGAGGACAAGGAAGGTAAGAAATACCTTGTTTAAATATATATAAAAAAGTGCAATTGCAAAAAATGACAGGATTATCGTGGCTATAGTAGGGGCCACGTCTCAGGTGGCAACCCTTAAGCAAGCGTTGTTCGAGGCCGAGAAGAGGGCGGCCACGGAGCACACTGAGCGGGAGAAGTATGAGGCCCATGTTGGCAAGGTGCGGCAAGAGCTCTAAGCTCTCATGAAAAAACATGAGAGTTTGGAGCTTGACTCAAAGACGCGAGCGTCCGAGCTCGCGGTGGCTATTGAAAATGCCAAGTCTGCCAAGGCCGAATCCCAGAAGACCCTCCAGGAGTTGGATGCGGTGAAAAAGATAGCGGTGGGTAAGGCATTCTTTATGCAAAGCAAACACATAAACGTGAGTTACTTGTTACTTACCCGAATCCGGAGCTCTCTAGGAGCATTCGCAAATCTTCCCCATAGCGTGTCTGATGCCGCCGCATTCTATCGACCCGAGGAGGGCAGCTCGACAGAGAAGGTGTTCCGGTCTTAGTATGCTGAGGCCGGACACCCCGTCCCCCTGAGTGACCAGCTGAAGCAACTGGTCGAGCTCCACAAGGCGGCCGAACAGGCCATGAAGGGCCTCATAGTTCGGCTGTGGCCTGGAGAGGCTCTGCCTGGGAGCTATTTCGGACTGGTGCGGCGGCTGGTGGGGGCCTGTCCAAGGCTCGAACTCATCAAGCGCTCCGTCTGCATTGAAGGTGCCCGTAGGGCCCTTGCCCGTGCTAAGGTGCACTGGGGCAAGCTAGATGCTGAGAAGCTTGTGAAGGACGGGCCATCGCCGGGGAAAGAGCATCGCAAGCCCGAGAATTAGTATAAGGATGTTCTGAAGGGTGCCCGCCTTATGGCGGATGAATGTTCCAGGGATGTAATTTTTGAGTAAAACTCGCTCGTTTTGTCCTGTGCGCTGAAAACTTGTTCATATGCGCTAAGCAATGCTGTTGGAATTTAAAATATTACCTTCTGTGCGGTTGTTTATCAATTCTGAGAGATGGCGAGTCATCGGCTTCTGCCCCCGTGCCGCTAGTGCTGGGGTGTTCGGGGATAAACCTGAGCACTCTTTTTCCCATGTTTGGGTCCTTCGAGGGAGGCGCTCAACACAACGAACAAGGCAATTGGACTATAATGCGTGAACACTCCCACTTAGCCATAGAATTCTATAACTTTAAATTTCGGCAAGCCCCTGGTATTCGGAAGACCGAGTTCAGGGCGCTATCCACGCCTTGGCCGGACAGAGCCGACTCCTCGCTCTAAGCGGCATAAGTCTTTAGGGACTCGAAAAACCTCTCGAACAGCGACCAGCTCTCGCTTCATCATGACAGTCAGTTTTAGCTTTCTCTACTGAGGTGCTCGACCCAGCTCAACTGGGGCACAATCGCAGTAGTTCTCCTAGTGCTACCTTAGCCGACATAGCGGAATGTAAGGCACCAAAACATAGGAGCCGGGCAAACCCAACTATTGACCCAAGACATGATTCGGAGCCGATGCATATAATGCTATAAGTACGGGGTGCCACACTTGTTAAAGTGTTCGGACTTCTCACACCATATTGAGGGGTACTAAAGCCCCTGGCGTATTTTGGCCGTACCAAAGTGTACGGGTGCAACATGTCATTAAGGAACATATATTTGTAAAAAAAGAGTAATGCGAAAATAGACAAAAGCTATGCATTGTTTATTAAAAAGGGCTGCGATCAAAGTAGAACGATACAAATAATGTGATAAGCAAAAGGTTGGACTATTTAACATGTCCGTTCCAGGGGCAGGCTGCGGAATGGTATGCGAAACAGGTATACTGCTCGTGATAGAGACCACCTGGGAGTTCCGTAATGCGGCATGGCTTGTCTGCTTCCCTGGTTCTTGCATCGTTTGTGCGGCAATTGAACTACCGAACAGGCCTTCCGAAGAATGGAGTCCTGAAAGTAAGAGAAAATTAAAAAATCGGCAGCCCCTGGTGCGGTTTAAGCCGTGTTTCGGGCGTGCCGTGATGGTGCCACTCCCCCTGTAACCATGGTATTTCTAGAGCGTAGTTATGTACGTGAAGCACTAGTGTCGCATTTTTGCGAGGGCTGGGGTTGAGGCCGCATTGCTACGCCTGCTCGAAACGTGCCAGGCGGTCTTGTTGTAGGTTACTCCAGGCGCGCTTGACGGTGTCCGGACGTTTAATGGCCAGACTGGAGAACTGCCTGGAGAGGCTGCTTTGTACTTCTGCTGCAAGGGCTGCCGTGTGCTCCTCTGTTCGGAGGGAGCATTCGGTGTTTCCATTGACCGTAATTACTCCTCGAGGGCCTGGCATCTTGAGCTTAAGGTATGCGTAGTGCGGTACCACATTGAACTTGGCGAATGCGGTTCGCCCGAGCAGTGCATGATAGCCACTGCGGAATGGGACTATGTCGAAGAGTAACTCCTCGCTTCGGAAATTATCCGGAGATCCGAAGACCACTTCAAGTGTGACTGAGCCTATACAGTTGGCCTCCACACCTGGTATTACGCCTTTAAAGGTCGTTTTGGTGGGCTTAATCCTCGAGGGATCTATGCCCATTTTCCGCACTGTATCCTAGTAAAGCAGGTTCAGGCTGCTGCCGCCGTCCATAAGGACTCTAGTGAGATGAAATCCGTCAATAATTGGGTCTAGAACCAATGCGGCGAATCCACCATGACGGGTGCTAGTGGGATGGTCCCTTCGATCAAAGGTGATCGGGCAGGAGGACCATGGGTTGCACTTTGGGGCGACTGGCTCTACCGCGTATATGTCCCTTGACGCGCGCTTCCGCTCCCTCTTGGGGATGTGGGTTGCGTATATCATGTTCACCGTCCGCACTTGAGGGGGGAAACCCTTCTGTCCACTGTTGTTCAGCGGCCGGGGCTCTTCGTCGTCATCGCTATGCAGCCCCTTGTCTTTATTTTCGGCATTTAACTTGCCTGCCTGCTTGAACACCCAACAATCCCTGTTGGTGTGATTGGCCGGCTTTTCGGGGGTGCCATGTATCTGGCACAAGCGGTCGAGTATTCGGTCCAAACTGGACGGGCCCCTAGGATTTCTTTTGAATGGCTTTTTCCGCTGACCAGATTTATAGCCTCTGAATCCGGCATTAACTGTCGTATCCTCAGCATTGTCGCTGTTAATGCGGCGCTTCTGCTTGTTGCGACGCGACCTGCCACTACTGTCCCTGGTATCCGAATTACCAGGGTTCTTGGTCATATTGTTGCTACGAGCAAGCCAGCTGTCTTCTCCCGTGCAAAAGCGGGTCATGAGTGTCATCAGTGCTGCCATAGCTTTCAGCTTTTCCTGTCCAAGGTGCCGGGCAAGCCACTCGTCATGGATATTGTGCTTGAAGGCTGCTAGGGCCTCTGCGTCCGGACAGTCGACTATTTGATTTTTCTTTGTTAGGAACCGTGTCCAGAATTTCCTGGCCGATTCCTCTGGCTGTTGAATTACGTGGCTTAGGTCATCGGCGTCTGGTGGTCGCACATAAGTGCCCTGGAAATTGTCGAGGAATGCGGCTTCCAGGTCCTCCCAACAACTGATTGATGCTGCTGGCAAGCTGTTAAGCCAATACCGAGCTGGTCCTTTAAGCTTGAGTGGGAGGTATTTGATGGCGTGGAGATCATCGCCGCGGGCCATGTGGATATGAAGGAGATAATCCTCGATCCATACCGCAGGATCTGTTGTGCCATCATATGATTCGATGTTTACGGGTTTGAAACCCTCGGGGATTTGATGATCCATTACTTCATCTGTGAAGCATAGTGGGTGTGCGGCGCCTCTATACTGGGCTATATCATGGCGTAGCTCCAATTAGCTTTGTCTACTGTGTTTGGCCCTGCCGGATTTGTGTCCGGCGTGACGGTTATCGTCTCGATTCGTGGGGCACCCACACAATCTGTAGATCGATCTTGTTTGCCTTGCCTTGTCCTCCAACATATCTTGCAGGTCTGGCGCATTTTCCCGTGCCTTGGTACGGGGTGCGGCTTGAGTGGAGGGCCGAGAGGCCTCTCTGTCACGGCCACGAGGTGGCCGGTCGGCCGTATCAAGTGCTGGTGATGTAGGTTTAAGTGCTTCCTCCTCTAATCAGGGTAGCAACATGCGCTTTGGGTAGCTCTTGGAGGGGCGTTCGAATTTATGCTCTTCGGTCGCAAGGACTTCAGTCCATCTGTCGACTAGCAAATCTTGATCAGCTCTAAGCTGTTGCTGTTTTTCTTGAGGCTTCTTGACGTGGCCATAAGCCTGCGTTGAAAACGCTCTTGCTCGACGGGATCCTCTGGCACGACGAATTTGTCGTTGTCGAGGCTTGCCTCATCTTCGGAGGGAGGCATATAATTATCGTCCTCGACCTCTCTGTCTGCCGCTCTCTCATGAGGGCTGGCTTCTCCATCCTCCTGTGTTGAATCTTGCTGGAGGGGGTTTTCTTCGGCACTCTCCGGAGTATTATTATCTCCCGTGCTGGAATCACCGTATTTGCTTTGGCGGGATTTTGAGTGGTGCCGCTGACGCCGGCGCTTAGGCTGTTTCTTGGAGGGGTCATCCTCCGCTGTTCCATCACCATCTCCTTCTTTTGGGGTGTCCACCATGTATATTTCATATGACGAGGTGGCTTTCCAGGGCCCAATAGGCGCTGGTTCTTCATCGTCTCCTGCATCGGCGTCCATACCGTCGATGTCTTCGGAGTCGAAGTCGAGCATGTCGGTTAAATTGTCGGCAGTGGCTACAAAGTGGGTGGTGGGTGGGCTTTAAATTTCTTCATCATCCGTATCCCAACCTTGCTGACCGTAGTCCGGCCAGGGCTCTCCTGATAAAGAGAGAGACTTTAGTGTCTTCAGAATATCGCCAAAAGGCAAGTGCTGAAAGATGTCCGCGACAGTAAACTCCATGATTGGCGCCCAATCAGATTCGATCGGCAGGGGCGCAGAGGGTTCGGAGTCCGGAGAGGAGTCCGGCTCCTTGGAGTCACGAGTCTCGCAGAGTGCGGGGCTGGTGTTCGGCTCGATCGCCGTTGGGATCGCAGCCCCCGAGGCGGCGTCCAACCACCCATCCTCGATCGGCGCAGTTGGCTCCGAATTGAGGTCGAAGCCGATGCGGGTGCGGCCTCCAGGGCACTGTTCGGCGGCAGAGCTAGATCATGCTCGTCGTGACAGTGCGACGCGCTCGGCGGTGGCTCGAATCCGTCGAAGATCAAGTCCCCGCGGATGTCAGCCATGTAGTTTAAACTTCCAAATCTGACCTGACGGCCAGGGGCATAGCTTTCGATCTGCTCCAGATGGCCAAGTGAATTGGCCCGCAGTGCGAAGCCGCCGAAGACGAAGATCTGTCCGGGGAGGAAGGTCTCACCCTGGACTGCATCACTATTGATGATCGTAGGAGCCATCAAGCCTAATAGCGACGACACAGAGGAACTCTCAATGAAAGCACCAATGTCGGTGTCAAAACCGGCGGATCTCGGGTAGGGGGTCCCGAACTGTGCGTCTAGGCCGGATGGTAACAGGAGGCAAGGGACACGAAGTTTTACCCAGGTTCGGGCCCTCTTGATGGAGGTAAAACCCTATGTCCTGCTTGATTAATATTGATGATATGGGTAGTACAAGAGTAGATTTACCACGAGATCGGAGAGGCTAAACCCTAGAAGCTAGCCTATGGTATGATTGTTCTGTATGTTGTCCTACGGACAAAAACCCTCCGGTTTATATAGACACCGGAGAGGGTTAGGGTTACACAAAGTTGGTTACAATGGTAGGAGATCCACATATCCGTATCTCCAAGCTTGCCTTCCGCACCAAGGAAAGTCCCTCCCGGACACGGGACGAAGTCTTCAATCTTGTATCTTCATAGTCCAGGAGTCCAGCTGAAGGTATAGTCCGGCCATCCGGACACCCCCGAATCCAGGACTCCCTCACTAAGCAACGTGCAGGTGAGCATTGCGTCTCTCCTTCATCGTCTCTGCACTCGTGGCTTATAAACCACTCCTAATGGCTCTCTCTTCGCGAGGTGGGACTAAAAATCAGCTTACTAAGAAACTCTAGTACCGGTTCATGCCATGAACCGGTACTAAAGGTGTTCGTGGGGGCCCAGCCTAACCACAGCCTGACACAACCTCATTAGTACCGGTGTGTGGTATGAACCGGTACTAAAGGTTGCCCACGAACCGGTACTAATGATCTCCGCCCGCCTAGCCGTTGGAACCGGCACTAATGGACACATTAGTGCTAGCTCAAATTCAAACCGGCACTAATGTGCTTCACATTTGACCCTTTTTCTACTAGTGCACGCAATACTTGAAGTATTTATAACAGAGTAGCAATCACACACTTATTACATCGAATGTCTCAAAAGAGAACTTATTACAATAAATATGGCTTAAGGCCATCTAAATAAGATAACAGCGGAAGACTTGGAAGATAAAGTATGTCCATCAACTCCAACGGCATAGCTGAGTGCATGACAACCGACCTATGGCACCTTACTCGTCATTTGAAAAGTTTGCAACATGATATGTTGCAGCCAGAAAACGGGTCAGCACATGGAATATGCCGGCATAGTAACACAGTAGAGCAAAGAACAGATAAATGCTATCACTATATGCATATCTGGCTGGTGGAGGCTTTATGGTTACAATGTTTTTGCGAAAAGCCAATTTTTCCCTATAACAAAGGAATATATTTTATTTAACTATCATGGTAGTTGAAACAACATTGAGAATGGTACCCCCATCTCAATCCCAATTAAAAGTAATTATCAACCCAACAAATTAATTTAAAGTGATGAGATCCACATGATAATCCAAAAACCAGATACTCAAGATGTCCATAATCGGGGACACGGCTAACCATGATTAGTTTGTACCGTCTACAGAGGTTTGCGCACTTTTCCCCACAAGACTCAATCTCCTCCATTGGATTTCTCACACTACATGGTGTTTGAGAAACGGATGACCGAGACATAGTCTTTCATAAGCATTAACTCTAACCCCGGGTAGACCGTACCAAACTACATCCCCTACATCTGCTAGTCTACCACTAGAAGAGGTCATGCAATCTACTCAACTATGCTAGAGCCCATAATAGCTTGTGGCTGCACACGGAAGTTTCAAGCATGAATAATCTTATGATCCCTTTAAGCCTGGGTGGCGGACCATAGGAGGATCACACGGTATAACCCCGGGATCTTCAGGACAACACTGGTATAACCCAGGTGCGCACAAGCAATCCACCCAGATGTGTATTATAGTTGCCACCTTAAGTTGAACCATTAATTAACAACTCACATCTGTCATGGATACTCTCAAACCCAAACCACGTCTACGAGCATAGCATGGTGTAAGGGCATATTTATCCCTAAGGTGTTTTGGTGATTGATGACAATGCTTTTGCAGACTAATCATGTGCCTTGAGTTTCCCAGACGTTTCATCGCTAGGCACAAGACATTTTGGTGCCCCTCGAAGACTGTTGAAGACGGCGTCTTTTCTACGTTTCTTTTTGGTGGATTTGAGTCGTAGGAAAGCCGTACTATCAAGAGAGGGTCCGCGTCGGAAAGGTTTGGGTGGAATCATCACGTACGCGTTTTCTTCCTAGTCCCCTCCTTTCCCCTGCACTTTGGAGCATCCTCCGTTGATCCTCTTGTCCTTGTCCTGGCTGCTGTTGGTGGGCTTGCGGTAGTACTGCTCCTTGTTGAGCGGTAGTACCACAGGCACCCGTGGTAGTACCGCACTTCGGCGCGCTAGTACCGCAGGTGCCCACGGTAGTACCGCTCCTTTGGAGCCGCAGTACTGTGGCCCCCAGGACAAGTACCGCTCCTTCGCGGTAGTAGGGGCGGATGTAATTTTTTACATCCGCGCCAGTGCGGTAGTACCGCATCCCTTGCGCGGTAGTACCGTGCGCGGCCTGGCTCAGCTGCCTGGCGGTAGTACCGCTCCTCTGCGGTAGTACTGTGTCGGATTTTTGCATCTTCCATTTACCAGCGGAAGTAGGCACGGATGTATCTTTATCCGTGCTCTTCCCAGGCTAGGGGTTTCCTGCCTTGCAGTAGTACCGCAAGGGGGAGCGGTAGTACCACGCCTGCGGCAGTATCACCCTTAGCCCTTGTGCTACAGGTCTGCCCTAGCTGCTGCCTGTTGCTGCGGTAGTATCGCGGGTCCTCACGGTAGTACCGCGTGGCCTTGCGGTAGTACCGCTTGTCAGCAAGCGGAATTACCGCGTGGCCCTGCGGTAGTACCGCTGGTCGCGGGCTGGTAGGTGGATAACGGTTGGATATTTGTCCTTAGCTATAAAAGGGGTGTCTTCTTCCTCTAGTTGACTACCTCTTTCAACCCTAAGCTCCATTGTTGCTCCAAGCTCCATTTTCACCCGATCTCACTCCCTAGCCAATCAAACTTGTTGAATTGCTCGGGTGTGGTTGAGAAGGCCCCGATCTACACTTCCACCAAGAGAAATTTGATTCCCCCCACTAATCCCTTGTGGATCTTGTTACTCTTGGGTGTTTGAGCACCCTAGACGGTTGAGGTCACAGCGGAGCCATAGTCCATTGTGGTGAAGCTTCGTGGTGTCATTGGGAACCTCCAATTGAGTTGTGGAGATTGCCCCAACCTTGTTTGTAAAGGTTAGGTCGCCGCCTCCAAGGGCACCAATGGTGGAATCACAGCATCTCGCATTGTGTGAGGGCGTGAGGAGAATACGGTGGCCCTAGTGGCTTCTTGGGGAGCATTGTGCCTCCACACCGCTCCAACGGAGACGTACTTACCCTCAAAGGGAAGGAACTTCGGTAACACATCCTTGTCTCCACCGGCTCCACTCTTGGTTATCTCGTGCCTTTACTTGTGCAAGCTTGTTTGTGCTATATCTCTTGCTTGCTTGTGTTCCTATCTTTGTTGCATCATATAAGTTGCTCACCTAGTTGCATATCTAGACAACCTACTTTGATTCAAAGTTTAAATTGTTAAAGAAAAGCTAAAAATTGTTAGTTGCCTATTCACCCCCCCTCTAATCAACCATATCGATCCTTTCAATTGGTATCAGAGCATCATCTCTTTATTAAGGACTTTACCGTCCGAAGAGTATGGTTGACGTCGTAGAAGGTGAGGAGGAGCACTCCGGTGCAAATCCGGTATCTTCTACGGGAGATGGGGGAACCGCGGTCTCTCGTGAGGAGTTCAATGTGGCGTTGGACACATTGAAAACCTCCATGACGACCGAGGTCAAAAGCATGTTTAAAGATTTCTTAGAAGAGCTTAAACTTTCCACCGCACCGTTGAAAGTGGGTGATCCCGCCAACAAGGTGACGGATGCTACCTCCGACAAGGGGGAAGCTACTAGCGAGAAAGCCCTTCCTACTAGTGGTAAGAGTGGCACCGGCATCTTTGCCCATGTGGAACCTCCACTTGTCTATGGTGGACCTCTCCCTTCCACTCATTTGAATCATGCGGGCCGGCCCCTAAGATTGAGAAGAATGTTGAATTTGACTCTTGGGTCTATCGTTTTAAGCGTCATTTAAATCATGTGAACACTAACCTTTGGAGAATCATTGAAGAAGGTTTCTATCCGCATGACCGAAGCAACTTCACTCCTAGAGAAGCCGTGGATAATCAATTCAATGAGAATGCTCTCTTCATCATTCAAGAAGCTATCCCACCCGAAGACCTTCCTCATCTCCGGCCTTACTCCTTGGCCAAAGATGCTTGGCGCCAAGTGGTTTCCCTCTACCGGGGAAGCGCAAGCATTCAACGCTCCAACTATGAAGTGGTGCAAGATGAAGCCGATGAGTTTGCAATGAAAGAAGATGAAGAACCTCGTGAGCTCTATCGGAGGGTAACCAAACTCGCAGTCTCGCTCCGAGATCATGGAAGCAAGGACACGGATGACAATTGGATCAAGCGCAAATTCCTCAAGGCAATGATGCCCTACCACAAAGCCATGTCCTCCGTCATTCGTCAAAGGCCAGACTTCCACACCTTGTCCTCAAGTGATGTGTTGGATGAGTTTGTTGCTATGAGCATCTTGGACAAGACCGCCGACAATGCGGTACTTCGCTCTCAAAGAGTAAAGAAACCCAACCTTGCTCTAAAGGCCAAGGTTAGTATGGAGGAAGAGGACGAAGAGGAAGAAGAGGAGAGTAACCTCGAAGATACGAAGTATGCCTATCATGAACACATGGCCCTTGCTTCAAGGCAATTTTGGAGCAAGAAGAACTCAAGGCCCAACTTCAACAAGAACATTTCAAGTGGCACAAAGGGCAAGCAACGAGTGAGGACTTGTTTCAATTGTGGCAATGTAAGTCACTTTGTTGCGGAGTGCCCTTATGAGAAGAGGGAAGACAATGGTGGCAAGCTCATCCGAAAGGACAAGGCCAAGTCATTCCCCAACAAGAGCAATTTCACCAAGAAGACTCCTCTCAAGGCATTGGTGGTACAAGAAGAGTACAATGAGGATGATGACGATGATGAAGATGGTGAGTCGGTTGCCATGGCCTCCGTTGCCATTGCGACAACTCCACGGGTGTCTCTCTTCGACTCACCCAATGAGAGCATCACCGCCAAGTGCCTCATGGCTAAAGCCACCAACAAGGTAACCCCCAACATCAAAACTACCATCATTAATCATCCCTCTTCGACGGATAGCATTGATGAACATGAGGGAAATAATGTGGAGGTGAATGAGTTTGAGGCCTTTATGGGTAAACTCAAGGGTAAATCCAAGAAGCACTTTGTTGCTCTCTTGGAACAACTTGGTGAAGCCAATGACATGATCGAGGCTCACGAAGATACCATCTCTAAGATGGAGGGGCATAGTCGTGACTATGCCGATGAGATTTCGGATCTTTCCAATTCTCTTGAGGAAGAGCGTGGTCTTCGTTTGGCTCTTGAGGTGTCACACAATGATGATCATGCTAAATTAAAGAAAGATCTTGATCATGCGCTTGTTGTTTCTCGTGTGCTAAACTCCGAGAAGGCAAAGCTTGGGGTTGATCTTGCTAGACTCAAAGAGGAGTTTGACATTCTCGACAAGGCTCACAAAGTCTTGAAGGGTGTTCATGCTACCCTCAAGGAGTCTCATGATCAACTCCAAGTGAAGCTAACCAAGGAGAAAGCCACTTTTCCTCGTATGGTGTTAATGGATAATGCAAATGCTACTAACCCTTGTTGTGAGCATGTGCATCTTATTGAGGAGAATGTTCAGTTGAAGGAGCAACTTGAGAAAGGCCTTGTGTCATGCATACAAGGTGAGAAGAACCTAAACGACCTTTTGAGAAATCAAAAGGGAGTTGTGGCCAAGGAGGGGATTGGGTTCGCACCCAACCCCAAGAACAAGAAGAAGGATAACAAGACCAAACGACCTCCTCCTCTCAAGCAAACGTTTGTGAAGGAGGGAGAGAGTGCCTCCAAGGAGAAGAAGAACAATGCGAAGGGTGACGGTGTCAAAAAGGGAAATGTCACCCCTCCCAACAAAGCCGGCGACTTTAATCCTTCTTATGTGTTATGTCGTGCTAGTGATGGGCATGTCTATGCCAAATTTGTTGGTTCTCCTCATGAGTACATTGAATGGTCTATTTGGGTTCCCAAGACCCTTGTTACTAACATCAAAGGACCCATTACAAAATGGGTACCTAAAACCAAGCATTGATCTCTTGTAGGTGTTTGCTTCCGGTGGGGGATCATGGTTGCTCGATAGTGGAGCTACAAATCATATGACCGGAAGCAAGGACTTGGTGGTGGACATGCACAAGATTCCATCTATGCCCACCAATGTCGAGTGGGGTGATGCCTCATCTTCTAAGGTATTGGGACTTGGCAAGGTTGTCATCTCTCATGATCTCACGATCGAGAAGGTCATGCTTGTTGAGTCCCTTGCATACAATTTACTTTCCGTTCGTCAACTTGCAATCATGGGCTTTGCCACTTTCTTTGATATTGATACCGTGGCCCTCTTGTGGAACAAGACTCTTAAAGTAGCCTTTGCTGGGCACATCGAGAACGGTCTATATCTGATTAACTTTTCGAAGCGACCCACTAAGACCGTGACGTGCCTAATGGCTAAAGTTGACATGGGATGGCTTTGGCATCGTCGTTTAGCCCATGTCAATATGAGATCTTTGCAAAGTCTTCTCAAGGGGGACCATGTCCGTGGACTAGTGAATGTTAGTTTTGCTAAAGATCATGCCTGCAGTGCCTGTATCAAAGGAAAGATTCATGAGAAGGCTCACCCTCCCACGACTATCATTTACTCAAAGAGGCCTTTGGAGCTCCTTCACTTGGATCTCTTTGGGCCTCCATCCTTTGATAGTCTTGGGGGTAGGAAGTATTGCTTGGTGATTGTGGATGACTACTCAAGATATACTTGGGTGTATTTCTTCAAAAGGAAGAGCGAGACCCAACAAATCGTCATTGACTTTGCAAATGAAGCACAACGTCAACACAATGCAAAGATCTTGACAATAAGAAGTGACAACGGCACCGAGTCCAAGAACTACACCTTGGATGAGTTTCTTAGTGATGAGGGGATCAAGCATCAATATTCCGCACCTTACACCCCTCAACAAAACGGTGTTGCGGAGAGGAAGAACCGGACGTTGATGGATGCGGCAAGAACCATGATGGCGGAGTTCAAGTCTCCATACAACTTTTGGGCCGAAGCCATCAACACCACGTGTCATGCATCCAATCGGCTCTACCTCCGCAAGGGCTTGAACAAGACTCCATATGAGATACTCACCGGTAACAAGCCCAACCTTAAGTACTTTCGGGTGTTCGGGTGTAAGTGTTTCATTCTCAAGAAAGGTGTTCGGTTGTCTAAATTTGAGGCTAGAGCTTATGAGGGCATATTTGTTGGTTATGCTACAAACTCTCATGCTTACCGTGTCCTCAATAAATCCACGGGACTTATTGAGGAGACGTGTAACGTGGAGTTTGATGAGAATAACGGCTCCCAAGTGGAGCAAAGTGGCACTTGTGATGTAGGTGATGAAATTCCTCCTCAAGCCATAAGAAGAATGGGTGTTGGTTTTATCCTACCCATTGAGGAACCCCTTGTGGCCGAAGGAGAAGGACAATGCTCCACTCAAGTGGAGCCATCACCAACCCAAGGCCCACACGCTTCCGAAGAACAAAGTGAAGGCCCTCATCCTCGTGAACAAGACCAAGGGCAAGATCATGCTCAAGACGGTGTTGACACACCAAGTGATGCCCAAGGTCAAGTTCTCTCCTCCGAGCAAGTTCAAGATCAAGAACAAGCTCAAGACGTCGCTCAAGATGATCAAGTGACCGCTCCTCAACTCACCACCGAGGAGGAATTGGAGCGTCGTGCCGCCAAGATTGCTTCCAAGCTCTCCACCAAGGGTCATCTCATGAAGAATGTACTTGGAAGCATTCAAAAGGGGGTAAGCACTCGTAGACAATTGGCAAACTATTGTGAACATCACGCGTTTGTCTCTTGTGTTGAACCCCAAAAGGTATATGAAGCACTCGAAGATCCGGATTGGCTTAATGCCATGCATGAAGAACTCAACAACTTCGAGTACAACAAGGTGTGGAGATTGGTGCCAAGGCCAACGGGGAACCACAATGTCATTGGAACCAAGTGGATATTTAAGAACAAGCAAGATGCTCATGGGACCATCATTCGCAACAAGGCAAGATTGGTGGCACAAGGCTACTCCCAAGTCGAGGGTATCGACTACGGTGAAACCTTTGCTCCCGTTGCTCGCCTTGAATCCATTCGTTTGTTGATTGCTTATGCTTCTCATCATAACTTTAAGTTGCAACAAATGGATGTGAAGAGTGCTTTTCTTAACGGTCCTATTAATGAGTTGGTCTATGTCAAGCAACCCCCCGGGTTCGAGGATCCCTACTTTCCCGATCATGTGTATCAACTCGATAAGGCACTCTATGGGCTTAAACAAGCCCCACATGCGTGGTATGACCACCTTACCGAGTTGTTACAAGATCGTGGGTTTGAAGTTGGGCTAATCGACCCCACTCTTTTTACTAAGAAGGTCAAAGGGGAGTTGTTTGTATGCCAACTATATGTTGATGACATTATCTTTGGTTCCCCTAACAAAGCCTTCAATGAGGAATTCGCCGCTCTCATGACCTCTAAGTTCAAGATGTCTTCCATGGGAGAGTTGAAGTTCTTTCTAGGGTTCGAAGTGAAGCAAAGAAGAGAAGGAACCTTCATCAACCAAGCCAAATACACTCAAGACATGCTCAAGAGATTCAAGCTAAGTGATGTCAAGCCGGCTTCCACTCCAATGCCCACCAAGTGCCAACTTGACATAGATCCCAATGGTAAAGCGGTGGATCAAAAGGTATATCGCCCCATGATTGGATCCTTGCTTTACCTTTGTGCATCTAGACCGGATATCATGTTGAGTGTGGGAATTTGTGCACGGTTTCAAGCTGCACCTAAGGAAAGTCACTATGTGGCGGTCAAGCGAATCTTTCGATATTTGGCTCATACCCCAAACTTTGGCTTATGGTACCCAAGAGGAGCAAACTTCAAGCTTGTAGGGTATTCGGATTCCGATTGGGCGGGAGACAAAGTGGATAGGAAGTCCACTTCCGGAGGGTGCCAATTCCTTGGTTGCTCTTTGGTGAGTTGGTCTTCCAAAAAGCAAAGTTGTGTGTCTCTCTCGTCCACCAAAGCGGAGTATGTAGCGGCCGGTAGTTGTTGTGCACAACTCTTATGGATGAGGCAAACTTTAAAGGATTACGGTGTCATTTGTGACAAAGTGCCTCTTTGGTGTGACAATGAAAGTGCCATCAAGATTTCTCTCAACCCGGTGCAACACTTCAAGACGAAGCATATTGAGATTCGGTATCACTTCATCCGGGATCACATTAGGCGAGGGGAGATCGAGCTCAACTACGTCAACACTCATGATAACCTTGCAGATATTTTCATGAAGCCGTTGGATGAAGCAAGATTTCACGAGTTAAGGCATGAGCTAAATATCATTGATTCGAGCAATGTTGCTTGAACCCTTGCACACCCCACCACACTCAACTTGTTGTCTTGTTTAGATGTAGGCATGGACATAGGGGGAGCATTGTTCTCTCAATGAACTCTCCCTCCCCCCATTATGCATAAATTGATCAAATCTTTCACATTAGCCATTTTTGATGGTACTTGTGCTTCAAAGACGAGTTTTGGTCATGGGCTCAAGGATAATTCTTCACGGTGCCATACCAATTGACTCAAACATAGGTGGCTCCGGCCACCGCCCTCTCTTTGGAGAGGTTGTGTCTCGTGGTCGTCTCTTGTTGTCGTTTTGCCCCTTCTTCCCTTTGTGTTTGAGTTTGTTGTGAGGTGTTTTGTTCGTTTGAAGTTTCCTTGTGAACACCTCTCTTTCATGTGTTTGCAAATGGCTTCTTCTTGAGCTCACGGTACTACCGCGGTCTGCCACGGTACTACCGTGCGTGGAAAGTACGGTACTACCGGCCCAGCGTGGTACTACCGCCTGGGAGAGCGGTACTACCGCTTTGGTGCGGTTCTTCCGCCCAAGCGGTACTACCGCGATGATACGCGGTACTACCGCGCTGTCGAAGGAGTGTGGGGATAAGGACGGGAACGGGGGGGGGGGGGTTCTAACTCCCCCATACACATTCATCAGTTTTCCCCACTTCGTCTCTCTCTCTCTCTCTCGCTCAAGAACAGGGCCGGAGTCCCTCGCCGGATCTCCGTTTCCGGCTGCTCTCCTTGGATTCCGACCGGTGGGATCGTTCCCCACCACTTCCTCTTGCCATGGACCAAGGTTTTTCCCCAAATCCCTCTCTTTCTTGTTGGTTCTCTTGTCTCTAGGTTTTTGGGGAGATGCTTGTGTTCTTGAGATTTTAGGCCAAGTCTTTGCAGAGAAGGTTGTAGGAGAGTAGTGTTGCATAGAAATTAAACTTGATATATTATCCCGTGGTAGATTTTATCAACCGTAGTTCCGCCGTGGTTTCGCGCGTCTTCTCATATTCAAAAGTAGGTTCGGATCTGACGCGGTGCGGTACTACCGCCCATTCGATGCGGTACTACCGCACGTTCTGTGGCACTAAGGTCTTACTACCGCTTCAAGCCACGGTACTACCGTATCCTCACATAGTACTACCGCGACTAGGAGCGGTACTAAAATTTTAGTACTGCACGACCAGGCGGCACTACCGTTGTTGTCACATCTTCCTCGTGGCAGTTATCCCGTATGCTTTCTACTTGTTTCCCTTGATTTGTCATGTTCTTTGCATTGATTCTTCTCGCTCTTTGTGTGTGCTTTCTCTTCTGTCTTAGGTGGTGCCTCTCGCCATTCCAATCCCAGTCGTGACACTGGCTCCAAGCGACTGCGCAATCCTCAAGATGAAGCACCAGAGGGCTCCAATGCCCCCAAGCGCAATGTCAAGACCACTGCCAGCAAGCAAAAGGAACCTGCTAAGGGCATGGACGAGATTCCCCTCAATGAGTACATCGAACGTCGGAAGATCAACCCTTATGTGAATGCTCGTGCTATCCTCAGAGGCACTGAGTTGTTTTGGACCAAGCAGCAGGCTCTCATTTATCTGGATGTAATCAAGAACAAGCAAAACACCTACGTGGATGTCAAGTGGATAGACATGAATCACATGAGGAAGGACAAGTTTCGTGACTACTTTGGAGAAGCTCTGGATTTGGTGGAGCAGTTCGGTATTGAACATGTGATCTCTTTCCACCTTGACTATGATCCTGAGCTTATCTGTCAGTTCTTTGCCTCAGTTCACTTTCACCCCGGGGATGAGCGGAGGATGACCTGGATGACCAATGGCCGTCAGTTGTCTGCTACCTGGAAGGAGTTCATGGGTCTGCTCCACGTTCCTGATGACGGGCTTCACACACCCGTTGGTGTTCGCCCCCACGCCAATTCTGAGTCTGCTAACAAGAACAAGCTTCAGCCGTACTATGTTGAGAAGGTGCTTCCCAGTGGCAAGTCGACTTGGGTGCTGAACTCTTTTCTGGATATCATGCATCGCATCTTCCGCAACACTCTGTTCCCTCGCATTGGCGACAAGGACAAGGTTCATTCCTATCTGGTGGACATGATGCTCCTGTGCGCGGAGGCACGTACATCTCAGACTCAGCCACTTGATGTCTCACACATCATGTGGTGTGAGCTTCGGTTTGCGGTGTACACCCGCAAGGTACCTATCTATGGACCATACCTGTTTCTGTTGATCTCCACGACTTGGGAGAAGATGTACCCTGGTGATGAGTTCCTTGCTCCAGACTGGATTCGGCATGAGTCCATCAGTCTCCGCGTCAAGCCCAACTGGGCCAACACTACTACCCGTGCTGAGGCGTCTGCTGCTAGGAGGGCTGTTGGTGAGGAGGAGGCTGGTGCAGAGGATGTTGCTGAGGACCGTGCTGCTAGGTCTTCCCAACCTTCCTCTGAGCCGTCGTGGGCCAAGAAGTTGAAGGACAAGATGAAGACTCTCTTCTGCATGCAGGCGAAGGGGCAGTACAGGACTCACGTGGCATCCAAGGAGAGTCGCCGCCGCGACAAGAAGGTCATGAGGCTCTTTGGAGAGGATGTCTCTGGCGGTTCTGAGGATGCCATCACGCCAGAGGCTGCATGGATGGCGAAGCAAGGTTTCAAGTGGACTAGTTCTGAGGAGGACATCGAGGAGACCGTCCCCGCCGCCGAGTCTGACGAGGAGCACGAGGAGCATTGGGATGATTTCTCTGCCTGAGCCACCCCTTGTGTGTAGGTGTCCTCTCTGCCTTTTTGGCGTCTCGATGCCAAAGGGGGAGAGAGTGTAGGGATTTGCGTGCTTGCGAGTCGTGTCGTCTTTGGTGTTTGCTTTGTCGTTTGGTCATCGTTTGCTTTGGTTTAGTTTGCGCCTTTGAGACTTATCCTTCATATGGTGTAAGACATATGCACTCTATTCTATCCTAGTGAGCTTATGATTGTGCTACTTGTTATGCTCGTATTTGTATCTTGTCTAGTGTTAGCCTTACTTTTGCAAGATATGCCTTGTCTCTATAATATAGGGGGAGCTTTGATCTTAGTATGTGTGTCGTGCAGTCCAAAGCACCCATCTAGTTAGCACACATCTAGGGGAGCCCGTCTATATTATAAAGAGGAGGGGTTTGCGTTTGCTTAACCTTATTTCCTCTGTGCAAATCCCGTATTGTCATCAATCCACCAAAAAGGGGGAGATTGTAAGGGCATATTTATCCCTAAGGTATTTTGGTGATTGATGACAATGCTTTTGTGGACTAATTGTGTGACTTGAGTTTTCCAGACGTTTCATCGCTAGGCACAAGACGTTTTGGTGCCCCTCGAAGACTGTTGAAGACGGCGTCTTTTCTATGTTTCTTTTTGGTGCATTTGAGTCGTAGGAAAGCCGTACTATCAAGAGGGGGTCCGCGTCGGAAAGGTTTGGGTGGAATCATCACGTACACGTTTTCTTCCTAGTCCCCTCCTTTTCCCTGCACTTTGGAGCATCCTCCGTTGATCCTCTTGTCCTCGTCCTGGCTGTTGTTGGTGGGCTTGCGGTAGTACTGCTCCTTGTTGAGCGGTAGTACCGCAGGCACCCACGGTAGTAACGCACTTCGGCGCGGTAGTACCGCAGGTGCCCACGATAGTACCGCTCCTCTAGAGCCGCAATACCGTGGCCCCCAGGCCAAGTACCGCTCCTTCACGGTAGTAGGGGAGGATGTAATTTTTTACATCTGCGCCACTGCGGTAGTACCGCATCCCTTGCGCGGTAGTACCATGCGCGGCCTGGCTCAGCTGCTTGGCGGTAGTACCGCTCCTCTGCGGTAGTACTGTGTCGGATTTTTGCTTCTTCCGTTTACCAGCGGAAGTAGGCACGGATGTATCTTTATCCACGCTCTTCCCAGGCTAGGGGTTTCCTGCCTTGCGGTAGTACCGCAAGGGGGAGCGATAGTACCGCGCCCGCGGCAGTACCGCCCTCAGCCCTTGTGCTACAGGTCTGCCATAGCTGGTGCCTATTGCTGCGGTAGTACCGCGGGTCCTCACGGTAGTACCGCGTGGCCTTGCGGTAGTACCGCTTGTCAGCAAGCGGAATTACCGCGTGGCCCTGCGGTAGTACCGCTGGTCGCGGGCTGGTAGGTGGATAACGGTTGGATATTTGTCCTTAGCTATAAAGGGGTGTCTTCTTCCTCTAGTTGACTACCTCTTTCAACCCTAAGCTCCATTGTTGCTCCAAGCTCCATTTTCACCTGATCTCACTCCCTAGCCAATCGAACTTGTTGATTTGCTCGGGTGTGGTTGAGAAGGCCCCGATCTACACTTCCACCAAGAGAAATTTGATTCCCCCCACTAATCCCTTGCGGATCTTGTTACTCTTGGGTGTTTGAGCACCCTAGACGGTTGAGGTCACCGCGGAGCCATAGTCCATTGTGGTGAAGCTTCGTGGTGTCGTTGGGAGCCTCCAATTGAGTTGTGGAGATTGCCCCAACCTTGTTTGTAAAGGTTCGGTCGCCGCCTCCAAGGGTACCAATAGTGGAATCACGGCATCTCGCATTGTGTGAGGGCGTGAGGAGAATACGGTGGCCCTAGTGGCTTCTTGGGGAGCACTGTGCCTCCACACCGCTCCAACAGAGACGTACTTCCCCTCAAAGGGAAGGAACTTCGGTAACACATCCTCGTCTCCACCGGCTCCACTCTTGGTTATCTCGTGCCTTCACTTGTGCAAGCTTATTTGTGCTATATCTCTTGCTTGCTTGTGTTCCTATCTTTGTTGCATCATATAGGTCGCTCACCTAGTTGCATATCTAGACAACCTACTTTGATGCAAAGTTTAAATTGTTAAAGAAAAGCTAAAAATTGTTAGTTGCCTATTCACCCCCCTCTAGTCAACCTTATCGATCCTTTCAATTGGTATCAAAGCCTCGTCTCTTTATTAAGGACTTTACCGTCCAAAGAGTATGTTTGACGTCGTAGAAGGTGAGGAGGAGCACTCCGGTGCAAATCCGGTATCTTCTACGGGAGATGGGGGAACCGCGATCTCTCGTGAGGAGTTCAATGTGGCGTTGGACACATTGAAAACCTCCATGACGACCGAGGTCAAAAGCATGTTTAAAGATTTCTTAGAAGATCTTAAACTTTCCACCACACCGTTGAAAGTGGGTGATCCCACCAACAAGGTGACGGATGCTACCTCCGACAAGGGGGAAGCTACTAGCGAGAAAGCCCTTCCTACTAGTGGTAAGAGTGGCACCGGCATCTTTGCCCATGTGGAACCTCCACTTGTCTATGGTGGACCTCTCCCTTCCACTCATTTTAATCATGTCGGGCCGGCCCCTAAGATTGAGAAGAATGTTGAATTTGGCTCTTGGGTCTATCGTTTTAAGCGTCATTTAAATCATGTGAACACTAACCTTTGGAGAATCATTGAAGAAGGTTTCTATCCGCATGACCGAAGCAACTTCACTCCTAGAGAAGCCGTGGATAATCAATTCAATGAGAATGCTCTCTTCATCATTCAAGAAGCAATCTCGCCCGAAGACCTTCCTCATCTCTGGCCTTACTCCTTGGCCAAATATGCTTGGCGCCAAGTGGTCTCCCTCTACCGGGGAAGTGCAAGCATTCAACGCTCCAACTATGAAGTGGTGCAAGATGAAGCCGGTGAGTTTGCAATGAAAGAATATGAAGAACCTCGTGAGCTCTATCGGAGGGTAACCAAACTCGCGGTCTTGCCCCGAGATCATGGAAGCAAGGACACGGATGACAATTGGATCAAGCACAAATTCCTCAAGTCAATGATGCCCAACCACAAAGCCATGTCCTCTGTCATTCATCAAAGGCCGGACTTCCACACATTGTCCTCAAGTGATGTGTTGGATGAGTTCGTTTCTATGAGCATCTTGGACAAGACTGCCGACAATGCGGTACTTCGCTCTCAAATACTAAAGAAACCCAAGCTTGCTCTAAAGGCTAAGGTTAGTATGGAGGAAGAGGACGAAGAGGAAGAAGAGGAGAGTAACCTCGAAGATACGAAGTATGCCTATCATGAACACATGGCCCTTGCTTTAAGGCAATTTTGGAGCAAGAAGAACTCAAGGCCCAACTTCAACAAGAACATTTCAAGTGGCACAAAGGGCAAGCAACGAGTGAGGACTTGTTTCGGTTGTGGCAATGTAAGTCACTTTGTTGCGGAGTGCCCTTATGAGAAGAGGGGAGACAATGGTGGCAAGCTCATCCGAAAGGACAAGGCCAAGTCATTCCCCAACAAGAGCAATTTCACCAACAAGACTCCTCTCAAGGCATTGGTGGTACAAGAAGAGTACAATGAGGATGATGACGATGATGAAGATGGTGAGTCGGTTGCCATGGCCTCCGTTGCCATTGCGACAACTCCACGGGTGTCTCTCTTCGACTCACCCAATGAGAGCATCACCGCCAAGTGCCTCATGGCTAAAGCCACCAACAAGGTAACCCCCAACATCAAAACTACCATCATTAATCATCCCTGTTTGACGGATAGCATTGATGAACATGAGGGAAATAATGTGGAGGTGAATGAGTTTGAGGCATTTATGGGTAAACTCAAGGGTAATTCCAAGAAGCACTTTGTTGCTCTCTTGGAACAACTTGGTGAAGCCAATGACATGATCGAGGCTCATGAAGATACCATCTCTAAGATGGAGGGGCATAGTCGTGACTATGCTGATGAGATTTTGGATATTTCCAATTCTCTTGAGGAAGAGCGTGGTCTTCGTTTGGCTCTTGAGGAGTCTCACAACAATGATCATGCTAAATTAAATAAAAGATCTTAATCATGTCCTTGTTTCTCGTGTGCTAAACTCCGAGAAGGCAAAGCTTGGGGTTGATCTTGCTAGACTCAAAGAGGAGTTTGACATTCTCGACAAGGCTCACAAAGTCTTGAAGGGTGTTCATGCTACCCTCAAGGAGTCTCATGATCAACTCCAAGTGAAGCTAACCAAGGAGAAAGCCACTTTTCCTCGTATGATGTTAATGGATAATGCAAATTCTACTAACCCTTGTTGTGAGCATGTGCATATTATTGAGGAGAATGTTCAGTTGAAGTAGCAACTTGAGAAAGGCCTTGTGTCATGCATACAAGGTGAGAAGAACCTAAACGACCTTTTGAGAAATCAAAAGGGAGTTGTGGCCATGTAGTACCGCACCGCGTCAGATCCGAACCTACTTTTGAATCTGAGAAGACGCGCGAAACCACGGCGGAACTACGGTTGATCAAATCTACCACGGGACAATATATCAAGTATAATTTCTACGCAACACTACTCTCCTACAACCTTCTCTGCAAAGACTTGGCCTAAAATCTCAAGAACAGAAGCTTCTCCCCAAAAACCTAGAGACAAGAGAACCAACAAGAAAGAGAGATATTTGGGGGAAAACCTTGGTCCATGGCAAGAGGAAGTGGTGGGGAACGATCACCTTAGCTATAAAAGGGGTGTCTTCTTCCGAACCATATCGATCCTTTCACATGGCAATATAAGCATAACGTAGAAGTAACTCCCAAGGGTTTGATAATAAATAGGGCAATAGGTTCTAGCTCATCATCTACTTCCCAGACCCACATGTTAAGAGATCCTACTCATGCAATGTGTGAGGGTTGAAACTAATGCATAAAAACTGGGTATGAAAGAGTATGATCAATGTGTTACTTGCCTTGCTGATGATCTGCAAATCCTAAAGACTCGTAGTAGCACGCTTCTTTATGGTGTGTCTGTACCATAATGGTGTGTCTGTACGTCATAACTGCACTTTATTAGATATGGTGCGATCTATGATGTCTCTTACTGATTTACCACTATCGTTTTGGGGTTATGCTTTAGAGATGGCCGCATTCACGTTAAATAGGGAACCATCAAAATCCGTTGAGACGACACCTTATGAACTATGGTTTGGCAAGAAACCCAAGTTGTCATTTCTTAAAGTTTGGGGTTGCGATGGTTATGTGAAAAAACTTCAACCTGATAAGCTCGAACCCAAATCGGAGAAATGTGTCTTCATAGGATACCCAAAAGAGACTGTTGGGTACACATTATATCACAGATCTGAAGGCAAGATATTCGTTGCTAAGAATAAATCCTTTCTAGAGAAGGATTTTCTCTCGAAAGAAGTGAGTGGGAGGAAAGTAGAACTTTATGAGGTAACTGTACCTGCTCCCTTATTGGAAAGTAGTTTATCACAGAAATCAGTTCCAGTGATTCCTACACCAGTAAGTGAGGAAGGTAATGATAATGATCATGAAACTTCTGATCAAGTTACTACCGAACCTCGTAGGTCAACCAGAGTAAGATCCGCACCAGAGTGGTACGGTAATCCTATTCTGGAAGTCATGTTACTTGACCATGACGAACCTACGAACTATGAGGAAGCGATGATGAGCCCAGATTCCGCAAAATGGCTTGAGGCCATGAAATCTGAGATGGTATCCATGTATGAGAACAAAGTGTGGACTTTGGTTGACTTTCCCGATGATCGGCAAGCCACAGAGAATAAATGGATCTTCAAGAAGAAGACTGACGTTGACGGTAATATTACTGTCTACAAAGCTCGACTTGTTACAAAATGTTTTTGACAAGTTCAAGGAGTTGACTACGATGAGACCTTCTCACCCGTAGCAATGCTTAAGTCCGTGAGAATCATGTTAGCAATTTCCACATTTTATGATTATGAAATTTGGCAAATGGATGTCAAAACTGCATTCCTTAATGGATATCTTAAAGAAGAGTTGTATATGATGCAACCAGAAGGTTTTGTCGATCCAAGAGGTGCTAACAAAGTGTGCAAGCTCCAGCGATCCATTTAGGGACTGGTGCAAGCCTCTCGGAGTTGGAATATATGCTTTGATAGTGTGATCAAAGCATATGGTTTTATACAGACATTTGGAGAAGCTTGTATTTACAAGAAAGTGAGTGGGAGCTGTGTATCATTTCTGATATTATATGTGCATGACATATTGCTGATTGGAAATGATACTGAATTTCTAAATAGCATAAAAGGATACTTGAATAAGAATTTTTAAGGAAAGACCTCGGTGAAGCTGCTTATATATTGGGCATCAAGATCTATAGAGATAGATCAAGACGCTTAATTGGACTTCCACAAAGCACATATCTTGATAAAGTTTTGAAGAAGTTCAAAATGGATCAAGCAAAGAAAGGGTTCTTGCCTGTGTTACAAGGTGTGAAGTTGAGACAGACTCAATGCCCGACCACTGCAGAAGATAGAGAGAAAATGAAAGTCATTCCCTATGCTTCAGCCATAGGTTCTATCATGTATGTAATGCTGTGTACCAGACCTGATGTGTGTCTTGCTATTAGTTTAGCAAGGAGGTACCAAAGTAATCTAGGAGTGGATCACTGGACAGGGGTCAAGAACATCCTGAAATACCTGAAAAGGACTAAGGATATATTTCTCGTTTATGGAGGTGACAAAAAGCTCATCGTAAATGGTTACATCGATGCAAGCTTTGCCACTAATCCAGATGACTCTAAGTCACAAACCGGATATGTATTTTTATTGAATTGTGGAGCTGTCAGTTGTTGCAGTTCCAAGCAGAGCGTCGTGGTGGGATCTACGTGTGAAGCGGAGTACATAGCTGCTTCGGAAGCAGCAAATGAAGGAGTCTGGATGAAGGAGTTCATCTCTGATCTAGGTGTCATACCTAGTGCATTGGGTCCAATGAAAATCTTTGGTGACAACACTGGTGCAATTGCCTTGGCAAAGGAATCTATATTTCACAAGAGAACCAAGCACGTCAAGAGACGCTTCAATTCCATCCGCGATCAAGTCAAGGAGGGAGACATAGATATTTGCAAGATACATACGGATCTGAATGTTGCAGACCCGTTGACTAAGCCTCTCTCATGAGCAAAACATGATCAGCACCAAGACTCCATGGGTGTTAGAATCATTATAATGTAATCTAGATTATTGACTCTAGTGCAAGTGGGGGACTGAAGGAAATATGCCCTAGAGGCAATAATAAAGTTGTTATTTATGTTTCCTTATACCATGATAAATGTTTATTATTCATGCTAGAATTGTATTAACTGAAAACTTAGTACATGTGTGAATACATAGACAAACAGAGTGTTACTAGCATGCCTCTAGTTGACTAGCTCGTTAGTCAAAGATGGTTAAGCTTCCTAGCCATGGACAAGAGTTGTCATTTGATGAACGGGATCACATCATTAGAGAATGATGTGGTTGACTTGACCTATCCGTTAGCTTAGCACTATGATCGTTTAGTTTATTGTTATTGCTTTCTTCATAACTTATACATGTTCCTATGACTATGAGATTATGCAACTCCCGAATACCGGTGGAACACTTAGTGTGCTATTAAACGTCACAACGTAACTGGTGATTATAAAGATGCTCTACAAGTGCTTTCGATGGTGTTTGTTGAGTTGGCATATATCAAGATTAGGATTTGTCACTCCGTGTATCGGAGAGGTATCTCTGGGCCCTCTCGGTAATGTACATCACTATAAGCCTTGCAAGCAATGTGATTAATGATTTAGTTGTGGGATGATGCATTACTGAACGAGTAAAGAGACTTGCCGGTAACGAGATTGAACTAGGTATTGAGTTACCGACGATCGAATCTCGCGCAAGTTACATACGGATGACAAAGGGAACAAAGTATGTTGTTATGCGGTTTGACCGATAAAGATCTTCGTAGAATATGTAGGAACCAATATGAGCATCCAGGTTCTGCTATTGGTTATTAACCGAAGATGAGTCTCGGTCATGTCTACATAGTTCTTGAACCCGTAGGGTCGGCACGCTTAACGTTCGATGACGATCGGTATTATGATCTTATGTGTTTTGATGTACTGAAGGTAGTTCGGAGTCTCGGATGTGATCACGGACATGACGAGGAGTCTCGAAATGGTCGAGACATAAAGATTGATATATTGGAAGGCTATGTTTGGACATTGGAATGGTTCTGGATGAGTTCGGGCATTTACCAGAGTACCGGGGGTTACCGGACCCCCAGGGGAGTCAATGGGCCTTATTGGGCCTTAGTGGGAGAGAGGAGGAGGCGGCCAGGTGGAGGGTGCCCCCAAGCCCAATCCGAAATGGGTGGGGGCCGACTGTCAAGGTTCTAAGTCTGACAGTAGAATAGGGGGTACGTAAGAGGAGGCGAGATCCTAACTATGATGAGGTTGTGCACGCAAGATTTACGAGTTCAGGCCCTTCTCGCAGGAAGTAAAAGCCCTACGTCTCGGTGCCCGGAGGCGGTCGAATGGATTATGCGTGAAGTTACAGGGGGTGCGAACCCTTGTGCTAGTGAAGGGGGGTGGCTTATATAGAGTGCACCAGGACCCCAGCCGGCCCACGTTACAAGGAGTTCAATGTACATTAACACTACTAGGGAAAAGTCTATACACAGAACTTTAGCAGTAACGCATGTTATAAAAGGACGCTACTGCTAGACAACAGTAGCGCATGCTAAATAACCGTGTTGCAGATACATATGTAGCAGTAACGCATCCTGTTGTAAAAGCGCTACTACAAAAATTCCCACCACTAAGCCGATCGGCTACACATAGTAGTAGCGCTCTTTTAGCAACAGCGCTGCCACTAATTATGTTGTAGCAACACATTTATGTGTAAGGCGCTACTGCTAAAAAAATGAAAACAATGAAAAACAAGTAGAAAAGTAAATGAAGATGAAAGAAATAGAAAAAGGAGACATGAAAAAAATAAAATGTAAAGAAAAATAAATGAAAAAAGGGGAAAAAGGAGAAAAGAATAGCAGTAGCGCGTTTTCAAGAACGCGCTACCATTATGTTTCACTTAAACAGCGGTTTCCCTCCCCTCGGTCACCACTTCTCCCCCAAATCCCTCACCCTCGCTGCTGTCTCCCCAATTCACCGTTGCCCCACTTCACCACTATCTCCTACCGACGTGGACGCCCGCAACCTCACCGTCTCCCCCTGAGGCTGCCGTCATCCTCACCGCCGCCGCCCGAGGCCGCCCTCAGTCTCACCGCTGCCGCCTGAGGCCGCCCTCGACCTCACCGTCGCCGCCCTTAACCTCACTGCCACCCGAGCCCGCCCAGGACCGCCGCTGCACGTGCTCGAGCCCACCCTCTCCGCCCCTGCCTCCGTCATCGAGCACCTCCCCGCCATCGTCTCTCCCCTCTCTGTAAGTCCCCCACCCCTCCCCCCACTCCTCTCTCTCTGCATTTTAGAGCAAAAATTAGTAGAGCAAAAGTTAGTTTATAGCAAAAAAATTAGTTTAGAGCAAAAGATGTTAAGTAGTAAATGTTAGAGAAAAAAATAGTTTAGAGCAAAAAATTTGGTTTACAGCAAAAGTTAGTTAGGGTAGTAGGGTTTAATTAGGGTAGATGTTGCTTGTCTTCTACTATTAAAGGGCAATCTGCCGTCATTGTGATGGTTGGACCGCAATCCCCACCCTCGACTGCATCCCGTGGCTAACTCGGCCCATGAACGAGATCCATCGCCAACTCAGCCCACGATCACGCACCAGCCGAAGAAAAACAGTTAGGACTCAATCCATGAACGACGTCCACTCCATGCATTGACCAAAAAACAAACCACGTCCATGCCAAACCAAAAACAAGACGCCCAAGCCAAACCAAACCAAAAAACAAGTGCGAGAGCTCCATCGAGCCCTGAACGCACGTCGCCACAAACGCCAGTTACTCCTCTCGCTGGACCCATAGTCGCCATCCGGCCACATCCGCCGAAACCAGTCCGGCCACATCGTTCTCACGGCAGGAACCAGTCCGGACACATCGTACTCAAGACAGGTGTGCGAGGTGTGCGAGCTGCAGCCTTTGCTGCCACCGGACTAGCAACCTCTGCTCCCGTCTCATCTGCAGCCTCTGCTGCCGCCGCCAGAACCAGCAGCCTCTGCTCCCGTCTTATGGTGTTGCTCGCCAGGGCCGCCGGCACCAGCCACCTCCGCACGCCGGCTGTTGCTGCACCAATCTCCTGATGTCGCAGGTACATCCTCCTGCCACCATCTTCACAGTTCCCTAGGTTAACCATGGTCAGCTGGTTCCTACAAATAAAATGCATAACTCAACCTTAAAGGACTGAACAAAGCATGCAGGATTTTAAGCTATGTACCAGCTACCTGAAAACCATAAATTTCAATGAAGAATAGGCCCATTAAGTTCTGGGAATTAACCTGAAAATCATAAATTTCAATGAAGAATAGGCCCATTAAGTTCTGGGAATTAATATGTTTCATAATCAAGGACGAATAGGCTCAAGTTCTGATGTCTTTCCAGCAAGTACACCCAATGAAAAGAACTTAATGGGCCCATTCTTCATTGAAATTTATGATTTTTAGGTTAATTCCCAGAACTTAATGGGCATATTCTTCATTGAATATCGCAGGGTGATATCTTCAAGTACCATTTGGCTTGGGTGCCAATTATTTTTGTATTATTTTGTGCATACTTATGTCCAAAAGTTCGGAGAACAAAATAATCTTAGGACTCAAGCATGAAGTCTGAAAAAGGCTCACATGGCATACATTTCATAAAGCTCCACTTTACATATAAAACACCTAACAGTGAGAAAGAAGGACATCTCTAACAAATTATGAATAGTAACATGTATGGTTCAGAAGTTGTTCACCTCTTGAGGGGATGGGATTGTCTTTTGACTACACCATAAAGATTATATTAGTTCACCTCGCTTGCAGCATGTTTTAATTTTCTTCAGATACTTTGTCGGCATGACAAAACAAAGATCTGCACAAACAACATGAGATCGAGTGAGTTAATTTTAGCCCAAATATATTGGTATTACCGCTCAAATCGAAACAAATAGTAATATGAAAGGTAAAAGAATAAGGTTCACATATCCACCTTACTGAAGGTCATCAGATCATTGCTTACCAGGACTATCCTTACAGCCAATCATAGCTAGCAGCTATAAACATCCGGACACTGCAGCCCCTTAAGTACTTTTGAATCTTGTTAGTTAGGCTGCTCCTCCCCAGTCCTTCCTAATCTCAAAGTAGTACCTCATGTCCAGGTACACCTTGTCATCATCATCAACAAACTACAAACAAAATTCAGACATATACATAGTCTGGCATAAGATAGATTCACCAGAACATTAACTACACATGATCTCGTACAATTTTTTCATGTTTTGTGGGTGGCCATATTAACTTTAATTTAGAAGAATAGGAACCTATATACCACTTGAGGTGGTCAAGTGGGTTGCACTCTGAGGTGATTTCAGTCGGTAGATGTTGTTGTCCTTTGAATGTCTTTGACTGTAGGGCAGTGTCCTTGGGAAGGGTGTCTAGGTCAAGCCTATTACCGTACCCTAGGTACATGTCATCGTCATTAGCCCCCGAATGGATTGAGGTCTGAGTGGAGAAGAAGTTGGAGATGGTTCCGACCCGATTTTTATGCTTCAGAGGCATTTTACTTGGGTCGGCAGACCATGCTAAACCTTTAACTTCATTTTCAGTCGCCTTGGTCCATTCAGAGTTTGTCGAGTGAACTTATACTGATGTGCTTCGACTATTGGAATGGTACGAAATCTTTGGCGTGGATGGTTGCACTGTCATTCCCGGATCTTACGGATTTGAAATTTGGAGAAGTGCGCGGGATGGAGGGCACCACAGTAAATGGAACGGATTAGGCAGGGGCGCCTCAATTCTCGTGCCGCCTTTTTTGCCACGTATCGAGCGCGCGACTGTTGCGGGATTTGATAGGATTGCTTGGGCCCACGCGTCAGCCACTTGGAAGTGAGCCCATAAAAGGCGTTGAGGCCGATGCATTTGCACATTGTCCCTTGTTCCTCTTCTTCCTCCTCTACTTCTCCACCGTGCCCTTCTCCGCTCTCGACGCCGCTGCTCTGCCCGTGAGAAACCCGCGGTGACGGGGAAGGACAAGACGGCGTCCATGGAGCGCGCCAGGAAGGCGACGGCGACGACGAAGTCGAAGGGCAAGAAGACGAGTCGGGGGTCGTCATCAAGGTCCGGATTGCCGCCCGACTGGATTCAGGGGGACTGGATCCGGTATGCAGTCCGGCAAGAAGATCTGGATGATCTGGAAGCAGGGGGCTTGATTGCCCTTGGATCTAGAAGGCTACCGGGGAATGAACTCGAGCCGCAGCTGCAAGAGGGTGAGTGTGTCCTCCTCGCCACTCATGTCGACCGCGGCTTCTCTTTGCCTCCTCATCGCTTTTTTCTGAGGTTTCTTGAACTTTTTCGGAGCCCAACTTCACCATTTTTCTCCCAACACAATCACATATCTTGCCGCGTATGTCTCTTTGTGCAAAAACTTCTTGGGTTATCGACCACACTGGGGTCTTTTCAAGCACATTTTTACCTGCCGCTCTCAGTCTGTGAAGAAGGCCAGTCCGACTGATGATAAGACCCGAGTGATCCAAATGTGTGGGGGGTTAGGGATCCAAACAAGAGGTAGGAGTGCTTTTCCAGCAATGACTCTTCCTGATTCGGTTAGGGGATGGCAGTCGAGTTGGTTTTACTGCAAGGATGTTCCGACTCCTGGTCAGTCGACCGGTCTTCCTCCCTTCACCATGGATTGAGTCCACCAAACTCCTCCATTGCTCAAGACCCCGGAGAAGAAAGTGAAGTGTTGATGCTAGCCGACCGGGTAGCTCAGCTGGTCCGTGACGGCGTGACTGGTATGGACTTGTTGGAGGTGTTCCTCAGTCGACACATCTAACCTCTCCAGGCACGCAATCATCCGATGTGGATGTACTCGGGCTCAAACGACACCGCTCGGATCCACCCGGAGGAGGTTGACGAGAAGACAGTGGCACAGTGGCTGCAGAGCATCACCGGAAATAAGGACAACCCCAGGGGGTCTAGAAGAGTTGCACCATTCGACTCCGAACATGAACCAGACAAGGTCTGACATTTGATACCAAGTGTCTTCTAATTGTGACTTTCAATTATCCTTGAATTTAATTGACGTCTGTTTGACTCTTTGTCTTGTAGATATACACTAAAATATACTCAATGACGAACGGGGATCTGGCCCAGGAAGGAGAAGCGAGTGCAGACAAAAGAGCTCAGTGGCAATCAGGGGACTCGGACGAAGAGGAGAGTGGCGACTCAAGCAGCAATGAAGAGGTCGAATCACTGCCCCACTCTGAAAGACGTTCCAAGCACACACATGATCCAACAGGTGGACGGGGCAAAGCAATTGTGTCGAGTATGCAAGCCCCGAAGCGCACTCGGACATCTACTCCCGACCCGACCAAGAAGGCTCCAAAGCAGCCCAAGGTTGCACCTACAAAGCCTCGGAAGGCTCTTCCTAAAATCAAGGTGGATGTTCTCATTGCCTCTGCGTAAGTATTTTACTTTATTGCTTTGCTCTTGTGTTGTTCAGAAAACTTCTATATTCCGGTCGACTCATTCTCCAACTTGACCGAGTGAGTCCTGAAAACTTGCAGTGCTACTACTTCTGGGACTTCCATTTGCAAGGACGAGGATGGTGAGGAGATGGAAGATGCGGTCACTTCCAAAGCAGGTATGACTCCTGCCATCTTTCCTTCATTATGTCAATTGATTTATCGATCAACTGAATTCTTGTGGTCAAGTCTTTTGTAGTGCCGCAGAATTTTATTGAACTTCCAGACAACAATGAAAATATGCCCCACAAGCCTACGGGAAGGAGGGGCAGGTGTAGGATCGAAAGTATGTCTAGAGGGGGGGTGATTAGACTACTTGACCAAATAAAAATCTAGCCTTTTCCCAATTTTAGTTCTTGGCAGATTTTATCAACTTTGCACAAGTCAAGCAATCAACCTACACATGCAATTCTAAGAGTATAGCAGCGGGAAGTAAAACAATTGCATATGAAGGTAAAGGGAGGAGTTTGGAGGGAGCAAACGCAATGTAGACACAGAGATTTTTGGCGTGGTTCCGATAGGTGGTGTCGTACATCCACGTTGATGGAGACTTCAACCCACGAAGGGTAACGGTTGCGCAAGTCCACGGAGGGCTCCACCCACGAAGGGTCCACGAAGAAGCAACCTTGTCTATCCCACCATGGTCGTCGCCCACAAAGGACTTGCCTCACTAGGGTAGATCTTCATGAAGTAGGCGATCTCCTTGCCCTTACAAACTCCTTGGTTCAACTCCACAATCTTGACGGAGGCTCCCAAGTGACACCTAACCAATCTAGGAGACACCACTCTCCAAGAGGTAACAAATGGTGTGTTGATGATGAACTCCTTGCTCTTGTGCTTCAAATGATAGTCTCACCAACTCTCAACTCTCTCTCATAGGATATGATTTGGTGGAAAGATGATTTGAGTGGAAAGCAACTTGGGGAAGGCTAGAGATCGAGATTTATGTGGTTGGAATGGAATATCTTGACCTCAACACAAGTGTAGGTGGTTCTCTCTCAGAAAATGTTTGTTGGAAGTGTAGGCATGTTCTGATGGCTCTCTCTGCGAATGAAGAGTGGGTGGAGGGGTATATATAGCCTCCACACAAAATCTAACCGTCACACGCAATTTACCAAACTCGGTGGGACCGAATCGTGAAACTCGGTCAGACCGATTTAGTTCATAATGTGACCGTTAGGATTTTCGGTGGGACCGACATGTCAACTCGGTGAGACCGATTTCGTTAGGGTTAGGGCATAACGTAATCTCAGTGAGACCGATTACACAAACTCGGTGGGACCGATTTTGGTAATAGACAAACAAAGAGTTGGTCAGGCAAACTCGGTGGGACCGATTCGCTCATCTCGGTTGAACCGAAATGTTACAAAAGGGAAACAGAGAGTTTGCATTGCAATCTTAGTGGGATCGATCGCTCATCTCGGTTTGACCGAAACGTTACAAAGGGAAACAAAGATATTACAATCCCATCTCGGTGAGACCGAGATCCCTATCGGTAAGACCGAAAAGACTAGGGTTTCTGGCATTGGCTATGTCAACTGAACTCGGTGGCTCCGGATAGACAATTTCGGTGGGGCCGAGTTTGACTTTTGGTTTGTTACATATGTGGATGTGAGAAAGTAGTTGAGGGTTTTTGTAGCATATCACTAAGCACTTTGAGCAAGAAACTCATTAAGAAACACCTCACCCCCTCTTGATAGTATTGGCTTTTCCTATGGACTCAATGTGATCTTGGATCACTTAAAATGAAAAAATGTAGAGTCCTGAGCTGTGATCTTGAGCCAATCCTTTGTCCTTAGCATTTTGAGGGGTCCACATTTCTCATCCATGCCATGCCAATCATTGAGCTTTCCTGAAATGTTTATCTTGAAGTAGCATTAGCTCAATGAGCTATATGTTGTTTGGAATTACCAAAACCACACAGGGATAGTTGCACTTTCAATCTCCCCCTTTTTGGTAATTGATGACAACATATAGATCAAATCTTCGACAAAAGATAATAAGATTGAAAAACATCGTCGATTTGAGAAGTATGTGATAAGCAAGAGCTCCCCCTAAATTTGTGCATTACCTAAAATTTGCTTTTGAATGCAAATGCACAATCCATTAGGATCATGGGTTACTCTTCCATGTCACATACATCTTGGTGGAGCGCTCAAAATGATAGAAGTTAAAAACATGCACTCATCACCAAGCAAGTGAATGATCATATAGGGATATAAGAGATAATATCATCCAACAAGCATTAAGGGTAGCATATGATCAAACACATGATCAAACAAGTACACACTAAAGTAGTTCAACCAAAATAGCAAGAGAGATAAAAGGCAACACTCTCTCTCGAAGCCTATGATCTATACATTTTCTCCCCCTTTGACAACAAGTTACCAAAAAGTTCAAAAATGCATAGTGCTAAACGACTCTTAGGCTTGATCTTTGGTAGGAGGTGTAGAGATGACTCCAAGGACGAAAGCTTTTGTTGATGTAGCTAGAGCAGGTGGAGTGGCTGCTGGAGGTGGCACTGGAGCTGTAGCTGCTAGAGCTGACGCTGTAGCTCTAATATTTGTGACTGGTACTGCAGCAGACCTCTGGCTTCGGGGCACTCTAGCAAAAGCATCTGCAGTTGACTTGCCCTTCTTCTCCTCCACTTCCTCCTGAAGCTGCTCAACTGCTGACTGAATCTCAGTTACTTTGACACCAAGATCATAGAACTTCTGCTCAACGATCCTCTCCAAGCTCTCCTGGTTTTGAGTCAGGGTGGCCAAGCCCTTCTCAATCCTCAAGGTGGATTGGATCAGATATCCAAGCTGATCTTGCTTGGTCTTCAAGAATACTTGAGATGCCTCTTCAACAGTTGGCATCTTTGCAGCTTTCTCTGCTCTTGCCTTCTCTCTCTTCTCATGTGCTTGCACACATGTGGGGTCTTCCTCATTCATCACAACAGTGTTGTCTTCAAATTCAGGGTAGATGGACAGGTGCTCCTTATCAAATAGATATTTGCCTGTTCCCATCTTGGAGTTGATGAGCTCCTGAATTTGTGGGGCATACCCACAGCTTCTCTTCTGATCAGCTATTGTCCTTTTGATTGTCTCTACAATCAGACTCATGACTTTGAACTTTTGAGGCACATCAAACAAATGTGGCAAATTGATATCATGTCCTCTGATCATCTTGTGATCACCTGACTTGGGTAGCAATGTGTGCCTTAGGATCCAATTGATGGTAGGCAGACCAAACAACAAGAAGTGGACAGATCCAAACTTATGAGTCTCTAAAGCATCATCCGGGATCTCTCTGTACATGTTGGCCATAAAGTTATGGTCTTTCTTCTTTTCAGCATAAACATCCAAGTCATCCTCACTTTCTTCTGGGGCATTGATCAACTGAGCCCATTATTCAATAGTAGATTGGTACCTCGTACCTTCAGACATCCAAATGATCTTCCCATCTGGGTAGAAGTGGGCACTGGAGTAAAACTACATGATCAGCTCATCATTCCACTTGGTGAGCTTCTGGGCAACAAATGTATCGACTCCACATGCTTTGAAGCTGCCATATACACCTGGATAGTGATCTTCATTCTCCTTGATGTACTCCCAGTCAAACCATCTCATGTCACACACTATGGGCTTCTTGTCAAGCAGAATTGTCTCATAGAAGTCTTGTTGTTCCTTAGTGTGAAACCTATAATCCACAGCAGTTCTCCTCCTGACAGCATATGGATCAGACTGTCTCCATAATCTCAGTTCTGAATCCTTCCTGATTTTCATGTTTTCTGCAACAAGATGTGCATCATTGTGGTCAGGGATCTTGGGCTTGAGCTTCCTTAGCACTTGGGCTTCATCATCTTCTTCATCTACAGTCTCAGGCACTGGGGCCTTGTTCTTTTCTGCAGCTGAAATGTTTCTAGTGCTTCTATTTGGAGCAGACTTCTAAGCTGGAGCTTTGGGAGCAGACTTAGGCTTTGATGGAGCAGACCCTGATCTGATTGCATCTCCCATAAGCTTCTGAGCTTTGGGTGCTAGTGCAGCATCCTCTTCTTCTTCATCATCATCTCTCACCATGGATGATCTGCCAAGCACTCTGGCAGTGGTCTTCTTGACCCTTTCCTTCCTTTTCTTCCCTTCTCCAACTGCCTCTTCAGTTGGCTTGGAGGTTTTAGCAATGGATGCTCTGGCCTTAGACATAGGAACTCTCTTTGCTGGTGCCTTCTTATGCATCCCTGTCTTAACTGTAGCAGTTGTGCCATACTCCTTTTTCAGCACCTTTTTCTTTGAAGTGGCCTCATCCTCAATGGCCAGATAATCCTCATCCTCAGATTTTTGAGGTTTTCTTCTTCTTGGATCTGGTTGCTGCCTTAGGTAAGTTGCTTGGAGTGCTCCTGCTTCCATCATCAGAAGAGCTGGAGGGACTAGTGCCCTCACTCATCTGAACCTGCTCTTCAGACTTGTTCTGGCTGTCACTTTGATCAGGCATCTTGCAGGCAAACTATCAGCAGACCCTATGAATAGGTTGTAGATGAGGTAGAGTAGATGAGCATCACAAAGTACAGAGGTTATGCAAAATAACTGAGTCAAAAAGCTTAGTTTTAGTTCTCTACAGAAGTGATCTCGGAGCTACCGAATTGACAAACTCGGTGATACCGAAGCAACACTTGGAACCTAAACTAGAGAACTCGGTAGGGCCGAGTCACCGTTCGGTGGCACCGAGATTGCTAGGGTTTCAAAGAATCTTGAACTCGGTCACACCGATTTGCACGCTTCGGTCAGACCGAAAAGCGCATGTGCAATGGCCAAGGCCGAATCGGTGAGACCGATTTCTATAGTTCGGTCGGTCCGAGATGAGTTCTGCGGAGAGCTAACCCTAAAATTTTCGAATCAATCTAGACCTAAGAGAGTTTTAGCTGGATGGATCAATCTCAATCGTGGCAAGAAACATGGCATTGTCCTTGTGCTAGGAATCGGAGTGAAAAAGACAGCACAAGGGGCCGAACACTTACCCTAGAGCGGCGAGTGTTCGCTATGGCGGCAACGGCGGAGCAGATTGCCGTTGAAGGCGGCGGAGCAGATTGCCGTTAAAGGCGGCGGAGACCAGTGGCGGGAGGTCACTGGCGGCGAGAGGACGATCCGGAGACCCGAAGAGGCAGAGCAGGTTACACGCGGGTGAAGGGTTTCAGAAAAATTTCCAAAATTTGACCCGTCATTATATATAACCTAACCCTGTCGGTGTGACCGAGTGGAACAACTCGGTGGCACTGAGATGCAGAACTGCAAGCGGTTACTACAACTCGGTGTGACCGAAATGTTCTAATCGGTTGCACCGAGATTGAAAACCTAGATCAACTTAGTGATCTCGGTGTGACCGAAATGGATGACTCGGTCATACTGAAATGCACAAAGAGGTTTTGGAAGTTTAAGTCTATGACGAATCGGGGACTCCGGGTGCTCCTCACACAGAGTGGTTCGAATCTGACTTGATCAAACTTTGTGATGTAGCATGAATAGAGTTTGAGACGAGGAAAGCATAGATAGCTAGAGGGAGTTCTTAGGCATTCTTGTCCATCCATTTGGCAAAAGAGAAAAAACCAAATAATCAAAGCAACAAATGGATGTCCTCGAATGAGTAAAATATGCATCCAACATGCTCACACAATAAGAGGGCAAATGAAATATGTGACAAAGCATGCATAATCACTCTAGCATCTATCAAGCAATTTGGCGATGACTAGGTCATCTATATATGAGTATATTGACTTAGGAGTCAAACGAGAACATTTGATCATAGGTCATACTCATCGTTTAAGCACAAGTGGGGTTGCCACTTTTACATAAAGCATTGTTGTGTTCACACCATTAGAGTTGCTTTAGCTCAATTGATTGGAGTAAAACTCCCCTAGATGTGATATTCCCCCTAAGAGGGATGAACTAACCTTGGGTTTTGTCGATGATGACTTCATGTAGGTATTGAATATGTAGATGCTCCATGTTGGTGTAGATCTTTTGGAGCAATCCTTTGGAGTGAGTTGCACTTTCAATACCTACACAGGTTAGTCCCACAAGGAACAAACAAGGATATCCATAGACATAGAGTGATGTTCACATAGGATGATGTCCATGAAAGCATTAGGTTACCTTGTCCCTTGTCTTACCAACAAGAGGGTTTGTGACTCCTTGAACTAGTGCAAGGTATGGAAGTTGTTTGCACTTGTCCTCGCCAAAATGATATGAGTGAAGTATGTTGGCGGAGTCACCCTCAAGAACTCTCTAGTTCTTCTTCTTCGGGATCCACACCATCTTGATGGGAATCCTTGGAGTTGTAGTCGTACTTGATGAAGTAGAACTTGATGTAGTCTTGGGACCCACTTGACCAAGGCCTTAGGTGCTTCTTCAAATGCATCAATCTCCTCTTGAAGCATGTCCTTGCCTTTTAGCTTGTGGTCTTGTGGTGGAAGATCATCTTGAGCTTGTCTTCCTTGGAAAGAAGTAGGATCATACTTCTCTTATTGAGGAACAAACTTCGTCTTGGGGTATTGGTCTTCTTCCCACTCAACTCCATTGGCATTGAACTTTCGTTCAAAACCTACACCTTGATTATTCCGGTGTCTTCCTTGCTTTCGTACAATTTCCTCGAATTGCTTACTCCCAACAAGGCTCTTGTAAACACCTTTCTATATTATTCCCTTCAATAAGCTGTTTTCTTTCTCAAGTGTAACTTGGCTAAGAGAATCATTAGTGGAATCAAGAGAACTACTAGAAGCAACAATATTGGATTTAGCATGATTGTTGTTACTACTAGAAGAAGAATCTTTCTTACTCTTGTTGCTAGTTTTAACTTGTGGCATGTAAGTAGACAAGAGTAAACGCTTGGCAATGTAAGAAGAACTTTTCTTGCAAACATCATCATTGATTGCTTTTAAGAACTCATGCTCTTGCTCAAGGTTGAGTTTTTCAAAGCGTAGCTTCTCATGAGTCTTTAAAAGTTCTCGATGATCTTCCAAGGTAGTTTCATGAGCTAACTTAAGAGTGTTTAGTTCTTTAGTTAGACGCTCAATCTTCTTCTTATCATCATCATTCGTTTTATCTTGATTATTATTATCAATAGCAAGTTCATCATAGTTTTCATAACTAGAGTTGTCAACAAGTAAATCATCATCACCTAGCAAATCATCTTCATCACTATTGAAATCAACATACTCGGGGTGTGTTACCTTTGGACCTTTAGCCATGAAGAATCTTCCAATTCCTTCATTTGGTGAGTCAAATATGTCATAGGAGTCGGTTGACACAAGTGCTAGACCGGCAACACCTTCATCTTGAGTATATTCGGAGTCGGAGTAATAGCTTCTTTCGGAGTGATTGTCGGAGTTGGAGCCGGATACCCATTCACCAACATGAGCTTGATGTCTTCTTTTTGTGTAGCTCTTTTATGATTTGTCCTTCCTCTCTGAATCCTTGCTTCTCCGAGAGGGTCTTCATTCATAACGATCATCTCTACTCCTTCTCTCTCTTGGCGGTGATTCTTCCCTCCTACTTCTTCTTTTGGGAGAATCTTCTCTTCTTTTTTAAGGAGACGTACACTCATTTGAATAGTGTCTGGGTCTTCCACAATTGTAGCAATGACGCTCACGACTAGAAGATCTTTTGTCATTGTTGGACCTTGACTTGGAACTTCTTTCCTTGCTTCTACTCTTGTAGAACTTGTTGAAGTTCTTCACCATTAGGCTCAATTCTTCATTGAAGGTTTGTTTCTCACTTGATGATGTGGGAGCATCACATGAGGCTTTGTAGGCACCACTTGACTTGTTGTGGAGCTCTTCCTTATCCTTGAGTGACATCTCATGAGCAACAATTCTTCCAATTCCTTCATTTGGTGAGTCAAATATGTGTCGGAAGCATCAGGAACAACATGGCGCCTCCTCCCCCCACCCACCCCTAAACCCTAGCTCCCCGGTAATCTCCACTTCTCCCCACTAATTTGGTGATCTAATCCACTCACATTGTTCGGTGTTCCAAGATCTCTCTCCTCATGTCTTTGGAGAGGGATTCCTCAACTGGATCTACCCTTGGCTTGGATTTCTCCAAGGGTAGAGTTTTTGCAGATGAGATCTGTAACGCCCTGAGACCATTGCGCCAGGTGTCTTCCAGTTATTCGCTGTTGTTGCCATGTCATTTGCCTGTGTGTTGTACTTGTAACGCCCTCTATGCGGCTATATCTCCCACGTGTCGAAGCACGACTTAGAGGCATAACCGCATTGAGGGCGTTACAAGTTGGTAATCAGAGCCTTCCCCGACCTTAGGAGTCCCCACTGCTTGATCGATAGCGGACGAGTTGAGTCTAGAAAATGTTTTGAGTCATTTAGGAATTATATATCGGAGAGTTTAGGAATTCTTTTTACTCCCCAGTCTCCTCATCGCTCTAGTAAGGCATCCTGACGTAGAGTTTTGACTCTTCTCTTCTCAAATTTCACTAAAAAAAATTTAGGATCACGCGGGTATCTTGGAATCGTTCCGATGGTTTTGTGACGAGAACATTGTTCTTGGTGCCTCCTGTCATTTAGGGGTTGTGGCAGTGTCCCAGGGAGTTGAGCTCCGAGGTGTTGTCGTCACAATTTTATCGTTGCAGTTCTGGAATACCTGAGTTTAGTTCGCCGACATCAAAAATTTCTTTTATGCAGTTGTTGGTGAGATAACCTCGACGCCACCCAGTACTGGGGCGGGAGTTCGGGAGTATTGCCATAACTCGTATGACGGATGCTTTTCGAAGGTTGAGGTAGACAATTTTCGAAGGTTTCTTGGTTATGTGTTGAAGGATGGATACAGCTGGATGTAGGATTTGTTTACTTTGGGTGAGATATTATGCTTCCCCTGTATCCCCAACACCTAATTGCATAATCGGAAAGTTTTGGGAGTTTATAAGTGGGAATTCAAGTAGCTCTTAGGATATCTTTCCGACAGATGTATGATATGAAATTGGGGTTCGACGTCTAGTGGTCCGCCTATCCATGGTTGGTTTTACAGTGGTCTTGTTGTGTCTTAAAGAGTCCTTGGCTATGCCGACTCGGGGACGCTTCATATGTCATGCGCACTGCCTTGTACATGATGGTGCTGTACGATCGAGCCCGTGTAGGCCCCACCACGAAAACTTCGGACGAAATCTCTATCATATGTTTGTTCTGGCTTATTCTGCAAGCCAATCCTTTGTTTTATTTTGAGTTGTGGTGTTCTCATGTTCTTATGTGAATACTAATCCTTCTTGATCATCGAGATTGTGTTGTCAATTCTTTTCAACCGGCGTTTTTTTTCTCTTCAAGTGGATCCGATCATTTCAACATCCTCAAGATCAAGTATCAGTTCTTCTCAACGGTTTTTGTTTCATCCATCCCCAAGTTGCCTTTGTTTTTCCCGCCCTCCCACCCTTTTTCTTCTAGGATTCAGATTTCTTAATCAAGTATCATCTTATTGATGAGAAGTCTTCCCATTCTGTTCCGTCAATATTCTTACCCGGTGGTTCTCGTGAAGATGCTCTACACGCTCATCATTCTTCATTCTTTTCTTCTCCGGTGGATTCAAATCAAGATCTGGTGTTGATCATATCCTTTTTCCTCGTTTCAAATGCTTTATCATGCCGGTGCACCTCTTAATAATTCACTTCTCACTATTCATTTATTCCGGCGTGCTCAAGCTTTCTCAAAAGGCTCGTCTTGTCTTTCAAGATCATTTCAAACCTATTCCGAGGTTGTTATCTCATTCAAGCCATTTTATTTAACTGCTGCAACCTCTCTTTTCAATCAATCGTTTCAAAGGTGTTTCTTTTGAGTGGGCCCTAACCCACAGGTCTTTTCCGAGGATCTTACCTGACTCTTCTAATTATCCCGGAGATATCCGTAAATTCTTTTCGAAGTTTGACGTAAGAATGAATTGTCATCAGTCAAATGCCTTTCTCCAAGATCTTATAATTCTTTTCATCGTTGGTTCAACCTTTCCAATTTTAATCCCGGAGATCTCAATGATTTTTTGGTGATGTTGTTCTCGTCATTCTCGGATTTGAAGACCGAAGAATAGTTTTCCTCCATATCTTGCCCCATTTTCGGCCATCATCTCATAATTGTTTTTGATTGTGAGAATCCTTTTCACCTATCCGGAGCATTTCAAGAGTTTTTCAGTTTGTTTATCCAAAGGCCATCATTTTGGGATTATCCATTCCAGCCTTCAGGCTCTCATACTCTAAATCTTACCGGTGCATCATTCAAATTTCTCTAATCACCTCGGGATCTCTTCGTTCACTTGAATCTAAATTCTCTCAAGTATCTTCGTTTATTTCATAATTCTTCCCGGTGTTCCTTTATCTTTCCTTCGGTCATTTTAATTCTTACGGTGATTCGTGCAAGTGTTCTCGTCATTCGTTTATCATATCAATTCATTCGTTGTTTCAATTCTACCGGCGGTTCATAGGAGACCTTCTCAAGTTTGCGCTATATCTATCTTAATCCTTTCTACGAGAATAAGTAGTATGCCAAATCCGTTGCTTGTCATCAATTAAATTGGTGAAGCTTAAGCATAATGTAATTCTTATTCTTGTTTCATCCATATGTTAATCTTTTCTTCCGGAGTTTGTTCACGATGATTAAATTCTTGGTTTCAAGTGCTCGTCTTTCTTTCCCAGATTTCCAAGATCTAATTATCACGGAGATCCATCTAAATCATTACAAGGTTTCACCTTGTGTTTTAAATTTCTCTTTCTTTTCATTATCCTTTTGTTTATCGGAGTTCTTCATGAAGGATCTACATGGTGGTTCATCAAGGAATAAATTCCTTCTCCAAGTGTTCATTGAGATTCTTTTCAAAGGATCTCAAGCTTTCTTCATCTTGCAATCCGGAGTGCAATTCTTTCTTCTGTATCATTGGAGGTGGTATAAAGTCATTCTTGATAATTTGAGTTCATGCTTCATGATTCACATATTGTTAAGAATGAGATATTTTAAATCCATCAATCTCGTCATTTGAGTTATCTTGGGTTATATTTCACCTAAATCTTTCCCTAAGGATTTCGCTATTAATGGTGATAATATATGATCCAAGTTCTTCATCTATCCTCCCGGTGAAATAATTCTCTCGTCTCATCGGTCATACCAATCCAATTCTTTTCCCGTGAGTGGCAGTTTGTCACCTCATAATTTGACATGTATTCCATAAGACCATATCAAGCTTATTCTTTTCGTTGTTGGTTTTCCAACAACTCCGTTCGACCCTTCTCCTAAGGATGCCTTCTCAAGCTCTTTTGGCAGAAGTTGTCATTTTCTCCTCATTTCTCCTATTTCAATTATCTATCTTCTATTCCTCCATTCCGAAGGCATTGTGATGTTGCTCTCCCCAACCCATCTTCTCTCTTTGTCGGGACCATGTTTTGATCGTGCTTATCCTTTTAACCGGAGTATTGTGTCCCTTTGCTCAAGCTCTTTCATTTTATCAAGTTTTTCATCTCTTTTAAACCGGAGTGTTGTCCGAGATCTTTCTTACCCCTTGTTCCATTCATTCAATAGTTCCGGAGGCAGAGTATTGTTTCTTTCATCAAGTATCCCCTCATCTTGTCAAATTCATGTTCAATTCCTTCCATTTACAGTCGAAGTGCTGTCCAAATTATATCATTCTTAATCCTTCTCTATCTTGTTTTAACCGGAGTGGTTTCAATATATATCTTGCCCTTCAACCTCAAGGTTTTTCACAATGTTCCTTGTTCTTTTTTTCTAACGGAGGTTTTCAACTTTGTTCATCTCCGTTGCATTCTTTCTTTCCATTTGACCAACCTCTCAAGGTTCGTGATTTCACTCATTTGTCCAAGAAGCAACTTAGTTGTACCTCTCCTCTTTTCTCTTCCGTTTGTTCCTCTGGTGCCATTCTAGATCTTGGGACGAGATCCTCTCGTAGTGGTGGAGTGTTGTAACGCCCCGAGACCATTGTGCCAGGTGTCTTCCAGTTATTCGCTGTTGTTTCCATGTCATTTGCCCGCGTGTTGTATTTCATCATGTCATCATGTGCATTGCATCATCATGTTTTCAAAACTTGCATTTGTCTCGGTCTCCTCGTTTCGTCCGTTGTCCATTCTAAGCCCAGACAAACTTGCACGCGCCCGCAGCATGTCCGGTTTATTATTTTATAAGTGGCCGGAAAATGTTCTCGGAATGGGATGAGAGTTGACGTGTGGTCTTATTATAGTGTAGATAGACCGCCTGTCAAGTTTCATCGCATTCGGAGTTCGTTTGATAGCCCAACCGTTAAACTATAGCGACATTATAGTCGGTCTAACGTCGGACGTTTTCGGTCTCCGAAAACAGATGCCGGGCCCTCTCTCTCTTCTCCCCCTCGCAGTCTCGCCACAGCCCACCTAGTCCATCCTCCTTCCCCTCTTCACTTTCGGAGTTGTCCGATGCGACCGCACGGTCCGAAACCCTCTCTGCACAGTGCATCGAACCCCTCACGTGCGCGCCCGAAATTGTCCCGGACCCGACCCGGGCAGTCATCACCGTTGGATCCGGATCATCCCCAAACGTCTACAAAACGTCACCCTTTTCTTATTCGGGCTTCCTAGCTATTTTATTCGCGATCGTTCGATTGCGATCGGACGGACGATATACCCGTAAGTCAACCCACCTACTATATATATCAGTCTAACCCTAGCCTACCCTATCCAATCCTCCCTTTCTCACCATGCTGCCGCCAGCCAACCACTCACTCGCCTCCCACCTCGGGATCTTCCCAGATCCAAACCCGCAGCCGACCACCTTCCTGGTTTTCAGCGCCGAGCCAACCTGGTTCCGCTGCGATCCATCCCGGTCCAACCAGCGAGCGCCCCTCCTCCTGCTTTGATCCCCGAAGGGATCGAGAGAGCTGCCTCCTTCCCTCGTCTTCTTCCTCCCTTGCCTCTCTCTCACAGCGTGCTCCCTCTCTCTCCCATGTCTCTGCAGGAATCAAGTCCTGTCGCTGCCTCAAGTCCACCCGAGGCCTTTCCTCCTTGTCGACGCTGCTCTGGTGAGCAGTACCAGGACACCGCCGCTGTGGACCAAGATGCCGTCAGCGTCCTTCCCCGCCTCTTCCTCCAGGCACGGCCCTTCCTGGCCGGATCCCGCCGCCTGCTGCGTCCTGAACCTCCCGTCGATGTCAACAACACCTGCTGCTGCTGTTGCTTCCCTTGTCGAACGTACGAGCATGACCCCAGCCACAAGTTCCTGCTCCGCCTCCATCCGTGTCCGTCGCCGAAGAACCTCGTCGTCGCCTGGAACGGATTCCTCGAGGCCAGATCCACCCAGATCCGTTCCTCTCCGGTCCTCCCCGCCGCCCTCACCTGCCAGAGTCGCAGCTGGCCTGTCGTTGACTTCGGGCGGCGCCGTCCCCATCTCTGCTCCTGCGCCTGTGCCAGGCACGAGGAGGACGAGCGCCTCAACCGCCCTGCATCGCTGGCACCCTTGGTCCGGCCCAGATGGTCCAAGGCCCCGCAATCGGCTTGCCCGGCCTCCTCCCACCGAACTGGGCTTGGCCCAGCTAGGTGAGCACCAGCCCCTCCTCTCTGCTGGGCCGCCAAACAGATCCGGCCCGTATCCTGTTTTTTTACATAGAACGTTTTTGTATTTTCCAGAGTCGACAGTTTTTATAGAAAAACCCTCCTATTTCATGCATATAATAACTCATCATCTATGCACCAGAATAAAATGATTTATATATGAAAGTTGCTTAGAATTTTGTGTAGTTTCATAATATGTCATTTCCATCCATGTTTAAAATGTTTAAAATGTTGTTCGTTTTAATTTGCTTAAATAACATGCTAAAATGCTTTAATTCATAACTAAATAACCGTAGCTCCAAACCTAACAAACTTTATATGTAAATGGGGTGGAAAAATGCCTAGTTTAACATGGTGTACTTATTTTGCATGTTTAATAACTATAAAATATGGTTTAGGGCAGAACAGTACCAAACCTAATATATGCATATGAGGATTCTTCCGGACTTGTTGCTTGTTGTTCCGGCCTCATTTAAACTTGCCTAGGTAGATAGTTTCAGTATGCTTCACCTCTTGCCATGCTAACAACATTTAATATTGTTGGGTACATAAATGAGAGAGAACTAAATAATTGATGTGGTGTTCCGTCAATATGCAACCCATTGCATATTGAGCTCCACTCAACTTGTAGTGTTGTTTGTGCCCTTTGCCATGCCATGCATATTTAAACCGGACATGCATCATACTTGGTTGTGCATCATGCCATGATTATGTGGTGGTTGTTTACTATGTTGTTTGCTCTTTTCCGGTGTTGCTTCTTCGAGTTGGTTCCGATTACGTCACGTCTGTGAGGACCCGTTCGACTACGTCCGTTTGTCTTCTTCGTGGACTCGTTCTTCTTCCTTGCGGGATTTCAGGCAAGATGATCATACCCTCGAAATCACTTCTATCTTTGCTTTGCTAGATGCTCACTCTTTTGCCATGTCTATGCTGCGATACCTACCACTTGCTTATCATGCCTCCCATATTGTTGAACCAAGCCTCTAACCCACCTTGTCCTAGCAAACCGTTGTTTGGCTATGTTACCGCTTTGCTCAGCCCCTCTTATAGCGTTGTTAGTTGCAGGTGAAGATTGAAGTTTGTTCCTTGTTGGAACATGGATATGTTGTTCCTTGTTGGAACATGTTTACTTGTTGGGATAACACAATATATCTTATTTAATTAATGCATCTATATACTTGGTAAAGGGTGGAAGGCTCGGCCTTATGCCTGGTGTTTTGTTCCACTCTTGTCGCCCTAGTTTCCGTCATATCGGTGTTATGTTCCTGGATTTTGCGTTCCTTACGCGGTTGGGTAATAATGGGAACCCCTTGACAGTTCGCCTGGAGTAAAACTCTTCCAGCAATGCCCAACATAGGTTTTACCATTCGCCACCTAGCCTTTTCTTTCCCTTGGGTTCTGCAGACTCAAGGGTCATCATTATTTTAACCCCCCCGGGCCAGTGCTCCTCTCAGTGTTGGTCCAACCTGTCAGCTGCTGGTGGCTACCAGGGGCAACTCTGGGCTGGCCTACCCGTACCTAAGACAATCTGAGTGTGCCCTGAGAAAGAGATATGTGCAGCTCCTATCGGGATTTGTCGGCACATTCAGGCGGTGTTGCTGGTTTAGTTTTACCTTGTCGAAATGTCTTGTAACCGGGATTCCGAGTCTGATCGGGTCTTCCCGCTAGAAAGAATATCCTTCGTTGACCGTGAGAGCTTGTCATGGGCTAAGTTGGGACACCCCTACAGGGATTTGAACTTTCGAAAGCCGTGCCCGCGGTTATGGGCAGATGGGAATTTGTTAACGTCCGGTTGTAGAAAACCTGAAGTTGATCTTAATTAAAATACATCAACCGCGTGTGTAACCGTGATGGTCTCTTTCCGGTAGAGTCCGGAAAGTGAACACGGTGTTGGAGTTATGCTTGACGTAGGTTGTTCTAGGATCACTTCTTGATCATAGGTTCTCGACCGTGCTTTGCCTTCTCTTCTCGCTCTCTTTTGCGTATGTTAGCCACCATATATGCTACTCGCTTGCTGCAGCTCCACCTCATACCTTTTACCTTACCCATAAGCTTAAATAGTCTTGATCGCGAGGGTGCGAGATTGCTGAGTCCCCGTGACTCATGGATACTTCCAAAACCAGTTTGCAGGTGCCGTTGAACCGTGCAGGTGACGCAACCAAGCTCAAGGAGGAGCTCGATGAAGATCTTGTCCTTTGTGTTGTTTCGTTCTAGTTGATCAGTAGTGGAGCCCAGTCGGGACGATCGGGGATCTGTGTAGCATTTGGGGTAGTCTTCTTTTATTTTGGTTCCGTAGTCGGACCTTGATTGTATCTGTATGATGTAATGCTTTATTCATGTAATTGTGTGAAGTGGCGATTGTAAGCCAACTATGTATCTTTTTCCTTATGTATTACATGGGTTGTGTGAAGATTACCTCACTTGCGACATTGCTTTCAATGCGGTTATGCCTCTAAGTCGTGCTTCGACACGTGGGAGATATAGCCGCATCGAGGGCGTTACAAGATCTACAAGGCTTCTAGCCTCACCGTTCATCTTGAGGTTAATCGAGGGGCTTTTACCTTCGTGGTTTCGTTCAGCAGGCATGATTTCAGGCTCAATGAGGATTGTGTGGCCGCAGCTCTTGAATCTGTGTTGGGAGGTTCGGCTATTGATCTACGGGTTTCATACATTGCTGACAAGGTATTTAGCTTTAGTGTTTCATGCAAGGAAGTTGGTTTTCACATTGTTGATACTAGATCCTATTCCTGCCCCCAATTCAAATGCTATTTTCATTTGTGGGGTAATGGGGGCCTGAATTGGTATCGTGAGTTCAAAATTTGGAAAAAAGAGTGTGATGCAGAATGGGTTTTAGTTAGCCCCTCCAAATGTAGGGCGGCCTTAGGACTTCTTGCAATGCATCATCCTCCTGTTAAGCCAGCCATTAAGTCTAGATCCACTGTTCGGAAGCGTTTATCTTTTGCTATGTTTCAAAATTATGATGTGTGCAAAGGGTATAGATAGGATGCGTCTGCTGATTGTATTGCTGCCACGGAAAGTGCTGGTTATGAGCTTCCTGCTAGAGAGCGTGTTGTTATTCATCCGCCACCGCCAGAAAAATTAAATTGGACCTTGGCTTCACCGCCGATCGTTTTTGGCACGGTGAGTTCGTCGGTGATCCAACAGCGTTCATTGTTGGAGGATACTGTCTCGGATATTGCGCCGACTGGTACGGGCGGGAATTCAGGTGCTTCAAATCAACCTAGTTTGGGCCCAACTTTGCCAGGCCCATCTCTGCCAAGTTCTTCTCAAGCTGAAGCCTCTTTTGAGCAAATGATTAATGATATGGTTGATAAAATTGTCACGTGTCAGATTTTCTTTAAGCAAGGGCATTTTTCTTCTTCATGCACGTCAACTTTAAAGTGCCTGGGTTGTTCTCGGGTCGGTCATAGGAGGCGTGATTGCGCCCGTTTTGCGCAGCGTCTTGGGTTAGTTTGGAAACCCAAACCCGTTGTTGTTCCAGTTTCCGAGGTTCAAGCTACAGAAGCCGGGAATATCTCTCTGACGGGATATCTACCAAACTTGGACTCCTCTGCTTCCATTGCACCGTCCACTTCATCCCATTTCATCCATCTTGGCCCCTCGACTCCTCTGGGCTCACCACCGGCGACACCACCTCCTCCCCCTGAGCCGCCATCACCGCCGCTTGCCATGGCAAACTTCCCTCTTGATCCAATGCAGTATGTCCCAGCTGGTCACCATATCACTGAGGCTGGAGATGCGCGCTGGCCGCGTACATTTGTCACGCCGCACGTTCCGATTGTGCGTCGCCACGAGGATTACATGCTGGCAGAGGTGATGCCCGTACCATAGGCCAATGACATTGGAGCTGCTCGCAAGGAAGTTGCAGACTGGCTGGAGGCTCATGGATATCAGGTTCGCTCTGTCCAGCCCTGGATTAATGCGGTTGGTCTTTTCAGAGTTAGAGATCCGGCAGTGCGGTTTTCGCTTCTCCAACTGCCCCCTCAGCCTTTGGGCAATGATCGTTTTGTTCGTTTTATGAATCATGATGAGGGTGAGAGATTCCGTGGAGCTCAGGGTTTTTGCCAAGGGTTAATTATGCTGCTGGGTATCCCTTTGGATCTGCGCAACACGGAGAATATCAGAGCTGCAGTCAATACCTTTGGCAAGTTTCATCATTGGAATAGTCAGGATCCTTATTTGGTCGGAACACTTGTGTTTGCATCCTTTCCTGAAGATGTGCTTGTTTTGCGGGATGTGGTTTTCAATGACTATGCTGCATGGGGTGGGGCTCGAGTGTCATGGACTGCACCAATTTACATACTTGGTGCCAACTTTGCTGAGAAAATGCCCCATGACGAGGATTGGATGCCTATAAATGGAAACCCGCACCCTTTGCCCGGTGTGCCTTTTCCAGAGCTCCCTCCTTTTGTATTGCCCCCTTACCCAGCTATGGGCTGGAATGATATACCCCCTCCTCCTCCGGAGCAGCCACACATGGCATATAACAACTGGGGCAATGATGTTTGGGGAGATGAAGATGAGGTTGTTCAAGAGAATGTGCAACCTGAGCAGCAGTCCATGGTCTTAGATCTTTCTGATGATCTCTCTGGCTCTATTGAGCAAAACATTCAGCCTAATTTTGTTCTGGTTTTTTATGTTGAGCATAATGTTGAGCAACCTGTTGTGGAGATGCAGCCTGTGGTGGAGGAGCAACCTATGGTGGAGGAGCCCGTCTATAACCCTGAAGATTGGGCCATAGTGGTTTATAGACCTCCAGATCCTGTCCAGAACACGGATGAAGTTGATACTGCGCCTACTGTTGCCACCTTTGATGTGCCCAAAGTGCTCTTTGGGCCCGAGCTGCCTCCAGAGTTGGTTCTTAGAAGGATTTTTGAAGCTTTTCTGCAAACTGAGACTAGTTTTCAGCTAATCAGGTCTATTGACATGCTGCATATTCAGTCTATTGTGCTTTCCAAGAGGAGTTGGGATTTTGCTTTTGATGTCCCAAGGTTGACCTATCAGCCACCTGAACAGGAGCATAGACCTGTGGCAAGGGCCCTCTTTCCATCCATTGAAGGCTCCTCTCACAGAGAGGTAATGCTATCTGACCATCCTACAGTGTCTGATGCTACACCAACGCAGGAACAGAGAAAGAGCAGAAGGCCAAGGAAGACCTTGGCGCCCACTCCAATTGTGGAGACGTTTGTTAGGAGGTGTACTAGAGGATCTCTACAAAGGGATGGTTTCAAGCCAATTTTTCAGGAGCTTCCTATGCAGCCCAAGAGGAGGAAGCCCAAGTCCAAGCCTTTTTTTGCAAGTCTGTCAGATAACCTGCAGGATGAACAACTCGAAGATCTCCCACCTCCAACTCCGATCAGCAAGCTGCAGCAGATTGGAAATGAGCTTGGCATAGCAGATGATCTGCTTACTGTGGAGAAGCTTATGGCTGATCCCTCTGCTACTCCTAATAATAATGCAAATGTGTAATGGTCTTCTAGTGAGTGGGGGGTGGCAGCTACTTTATTTTGGTCTTTATATGTCAGGGTTGTGTTCTTTTATTGAGCCCTGTAATGGTTTATTTCTGTTATGTTGGACCTATGCTACTTTTATTATTGTTGGCATTATGTGCCAAACAAACTTCTCTATCTACTCATATATGTTTTAATGAGTAATGCATGTAAGAATTGGAGTGTGTTATGCTGGAATGTTAGAGGCTTGAACTCAGATGCAAGACAAAGAGTTGTCAGGCAGAAGTTGGATGAGAGTAACTGTGCAATTGCTTGCTTTCAAGAAACTAAATGTGACTCATTTGATTTTTGATCAGTTAGATCCTTCTGCCCTAAAAGATTTGATAGTTTTGCCTTCTCCCCTTCTGTTGGAGCTTCTGGGGGAATTTTGGTTGTTTGGAACTCATCTATTTTTTGGGGCACTGTGATTGAGATACAGCCATTTGCAGTCCTAGTCTAGTTCATTTCCAAACAAAATAATGAGAAATGGTTTTTAGTATCTATGTATGGCCCCTGTCAAGGGGAAGCCAGGGACAACTTTGTCAGCTGGCTGTATAATTTGCAAATATATTTGGGGGGAAATTGGCTCCTGGTGGGTGATTTCAATTTCATAAGATCACTTGATAACAGGAACCTGCCTGGGGGAGATCTGAATGATATTTTTATTTTCAATGAAATCATTGCACACTTAGGGCTGCTGGAACTACCTCTTAAGGGAAGATCTTACACATGGTCTAATATGCAAGATAACCCTTTATTAGAGCAGTTGGACTGGTTCTTCACATCTGTTGATTGGATCTCTGCATATCCTATGACTGAAGTTTTGCCCATGGCCAGAACTGCTTCTGACCATGTGCCATGTGTGGTCACAATTAAAACCTCTATCCCCAAATCTAAAATATTTCGTTTTGAAAATTATTGGGTAGAGCTTGAGGGGTTTATGGAATGTGTGCAGAATTCATGGTAGAAACCCTCTAATAAACCTCACATCACTGCCAGGATAGCTGACAAATTTAAGTGTTTGAGAGGTGATCTAAAAAAGTGGCAAATGAATATTTCTAAGCTGAAAGTCTTGATTTCCAAATGCAATGAGGTCATACTATGTCTTGATGGCCTTGAGGAGTTAAGGCCTTTATTTAGACCTGAATTCAACTTCATAAAAGTGGTTAAACTGCATGTGGAACACCTATTACATCTTCAGTTTCTTTATTGGAAAAAAGGTGTACAATCAGGTATATTAAACTGGCAGGAGAGAACACTAAATTCTTTCATGCAATGGCCACTGAGAGGCATAGAAGAAACTCTATTGCTTCTTTGAAAGACATTGATGGGTCAGTGGTCTCCCAACATTCTCAGATGGAGGCAATTATCTGGAATTGTTTCAAGAACAGAATGTGAGTTTCTTCTGGTATAATCATGGGTTTTGACCTTAGTACTTTGCTAAAACCTGTTGATGGGTTGGATTTTCTTACTGAGCCTTTCACAAAGGAGGAAATGGATGACACAGTCAAGCATATGCCCATTGATAAATCCCCTGGACCTGATGGTTTTAATGGATTGTTCTTTAAAAAGTGTTGGCACATTATCTGTCAGGATTTTTATGAGTTGGTTGAGTCTTTTCATTCTGGAAATGCTAATCTGGAGAATATTAATGGCAGTTACATTACCTTGATCCCTAAAAAGCTGGCTCCTGAAGAAGTTGGAGATTATAGGCCAATTTCTTTGACAGGGATGGGGCTCAAGTTTTTATCAAAAATGGCTGCTAATAGGTTCCAGAAGATCATCATGGCATGTATCAATAAGAATTAGTATGGTTTTATTAAGAGCAGGACTATTCAGGATTGTATTGGTTGGTCTCTAGAGTATTTGCATCAGTGTCATCAATCCAAGAGGCCTATCATAATTCTTAAACTGGACTTTGAAAAGGCTTTTGACTCAATTGAACATGATGCTATTTTGCAGATCCTTAAGTTCAAAGGTTTCAATCAGAAATGGATATCCTGGGTCGAGCAGTTGCTCTCCATTGGGACATCATCTGTTCTACTAAATGGTGTGCCTGGTAGGCAGTTTGTTTGTAAGAAAGGGGTGAGGCAAGGGGATTGTCTCTCACCTTTACTCTTTGTTATTGCTGCTGGTCTGTTGCAGTCAGTAGTTAATGATATGTTTAGGAGGGGAATTCTACAACTGCCTATACCATGCCATGATCAGGATTATCCAATAGTGCAATATGCAGATGATACTCTAATCATCTTACCTGCAGACAAAATTCAGCTTCTGGCTCTGAAAGACATGTTACAGGTGTTTTCCACATCAACTGGTCTAGTGGTTAATTATCACAAGTCTTCTATGGTGCCTATTAATGTTGATGAGGACTCTATCAATGGTTTGGCTGCTGTTTTTGGATGTCAAGTGGGTACAATGCCCTTCACTTACCTGGGCCTGCCTGTTGGTACTACCAGGCCTAAAATGGTGGATTTTATGACACTTGTGGACTGTATGGAAAGGAGGATGACAGCCAGTTCTTCATTTCTGAATCAAGGGGAAAGACTTCAATTCCTCAATTCTGCTCTGTCTTCCTTGCCCATATTTTATCTTGGTAGTTTGCTTGCCCCTGCAGGAATTTTAAAGCAATTAGAGAGAATTCAGAGGCAGTGTCTATGGAGAAAGCACAGGGATGAGCCTTCACCATCTTTGGCAGCTTGGGACCTCATTTGTAGGCCTAAAAATAAAGGAGGGCCGGGGATTTTGAATTTATGTGTACAGAACATGGCTCTGTTGCTGAAACATTTACACAAATTTTTAAATAGAGTTGAACTACCATGGGTTTCTCTTATTTGGGACACCTATTATCACTCTTCTATTCCTCAGGGGACTGAGCTTTGTGGTTCCTTTTGGTGGAAGGATATCTACAAGTTGCTGGATCATTACAGAAACACTACTTGGATTCAAGTAAACTCTGGGAACTCTACTCTGTTTTGGTCTGATAATGGGAAGATTGGGGATTCAGTTGCACCTTTGCAATCAAGATTCTCTAGGCTCTTTTCTTACGTGAAAGATCCATGGGTCACGGTTTATGAGGTCTTCCAGTCGCAGGATATGATTAACATGTTCCATCTACCTCTATCTGCTCAAGCATATCAGGAGCTTTTAACTGTGCAAGATCTTATGGCTTCCTGCAGTAGAGAAGTGGAGCAAAAGGACACTTGGTTCTGGCAGGGGACATGTAATGCTTTCAATCCCAAGCTTTTCTACTCATTCATGCATTCTAACATGTCCTTCAATCCTCTTCTTCTTTGGATTTGGAAATCCTCATGCACAATGAAAATCAAAGTGTTTGCCTGGATGTTGATCATGGACAGGCTTAATACTAAGGACATGGTTGAAAGAAGACATTGGCATCTTGATGATGGGGTTAACTGCCTTCTTTGTCCCTTGAGAGCTAGGGAAACCAGAAACCACCTGTTCTTTGAATGTAATTTCAGTGTCAGAATATGGAGCTATCTGCAAATTACATGGTCACCAGGGGATGACATGTCTGCCATTGTTTTGCAAGCCAATCAGGATTTTGCTCAGCCTTTTTTTACTGAAGTTGTTTTTGTTGCTTGCTGGAACATCTGGATAATAAGGAATGCAAAAGTGTTCAGGCATGAGAGACAAAGTTTTAATAAATGGAGAAGTGCATTCATCCATGATATTACACTAATGCAGCACAGAGTGAAGGCTAGATACAAGGAGGACTTTCTCAAATGGATTTCATTCTTACCCCCTTGAGGTTCTTTTGATGTTTCAGTAGATTAGTTCTCTTCCATTTTTTTCTTTTTCTCCTGATTACCCCTTGTAATCCTTGTACATTGTTTCTTCTGCTTTTAATAAAAGTTAAATGCTGTGGGGGGTTCCCCTACAGTTCCCAGTCAAAAAAAAAACAATTCTTCCAATGACTTCCGTTGGCTTGAGATATTTGTAGTTGTGCATCATTTGGATCAATGTGCACACGGTATCATATTTTCCATCCAAGGCTCTTAGGATCTTCTTGATGATGAATCTATCGGTCATCTCTTCACTTCCTAAGCCAGCAATCTCATTTGTAATGAGAGCAAGCCTAGAGTACATTTCAGTGACACCTTCACTATCCTTCATTTTGAACTTGTCAAGTTGACTTTGAAGCACATCCAATTTGGATTCCTTGACGGAGTCGGTACCTTCGTGCATATCAATCAAAGTATCCCAAGTTTCCTTTGCATTCTCAAGACGGCTGATTTTGTTGAATTCTTCGGGGCACAATCCGTTGAAGAGAATATCACAAGCTTGAGCATTGTATTGCAGATCTTCAACTCTTCCGCGGTAGCTTCACGGTTCGGTTCTCTCCCATAAAAGAATTCACCTTGCAAGCCAATACACACAATAGCCCAAACGGCTGGGTTATGTCCAAGAATATGCATTTTCATCTTATGCTTCCAACTAGCAAAATTAGTACCATCAAAGTAAGGACCTCTATGGTGGTAATTTCCCTTGCTAGACGTCATACTCTCCTAGGTTGTGAAACCAAGGCTATGACCACCAAAAGCTATGGAAATCAAAGCAAATGGAGACCAAAGCTCTGATACCACTTGTAGTATTGAAAGTATGTCTAGAGGGGGGGGGGGGTGATTAGACTACTTGACCAAATAAAAATCTAGCCTTTTCCCAATTTTAGTTCTTGGCATATTTTAGCAACTTTGCACAAGTCAAGCAATCAACCTACACATGCAATTCTAAGAGTATAGCAGCGGAAAGTAAAACAATTGCATATGAAGGTAAAGGAAGGAGTTTGGAGGGAGCAAACGCAATGTAGACACGGAGATTTTTGGCGTGGTTCCGTAGGTGGTGCTATCGTACATCCACGTTGATGGAGACTTCAACCCACGAAGGGTAACGGTTGCTGAAAGGATCGAGAAGAGGTGTCTAGAAGGGGGGGTGATTAGACACTAGGTGCTAAAAGTTGCAGTTTTTAAATTCTTTAGGTTGAAGTGGGGTTTTGGCACAAGTTTAACAAACACAATACATATCAAGCAAGCATGCAAAGAGTATATGAGCAGCGGAAAGTAAAGCATGCAATTTGCAACAATGTAAAGGGAAGGGTTTGGAAGATTCAAACGCAATCGGAGACATAGATGTTTTTGTCGTGGTTCCGATAGGTGGTGCTATCGTACATCCACGTTGATGGAGACTTCAACCCACGAAGGGTAACGGTTGCGTGAGTCCACAAAGGGCTCCACCCACGAAGGGTCCATGAAGAAGCAACCTTGTCTATCCCTCCATGGACATTGCCCACGAAGGACTTGCCTCACTAGCGGTAGATCTTCATGAAGTAGGCAATCCCCTTGCCCTTACAAACTCCTTGGTTCAACTTAACAATCTTGTCGGAGGCTCCCAAGTGACACCTAGCCAATCTAGGAGACACCACTCTCTAAGAAGTAAAAAATACTCCTTGCTCTTGTGCTTCAAATGATAGTCTCCCCAACACTCAACTCTCTCACATAGGATTTGGATTTGGTGGAAAGAAGATTTGAGTGGAAATCAACTTGGGGAAGGCTAGAGATCAAGATTCATATGGTAGGAATGGAATATCTTGGTCTCAACACAAGTGTAGGTGGTTCTCTCTCAGAAAAAATAGGTTGGAAGTGTAGGTTTGTTCTGATGGCTCTCTCCATGAATGAAGAGGTGGTGGAGGGGTATTTATAGCCTCCACACAAAATCTAACCATTACACATAACTTTCCAAACTCGGTGGGACCGAATGATTAAACTCGGTCGGACCGATTTAGCAAAGCTAGTGACCGTTAGGGTTTTCGGTGGGACCGACGTGCAACTCGGTAGGACCGATATGATTAGGGTTAGTGCATAACGTAATCTCGGTGAGACCGATTACACAAACTCGGTGAGACCGATTTTGGTAATAAGCTAACCAGAGAGTTGGTCAGGTAAACTCGGTGGGACCAATCACTCATTTCAGTGAGACCGAAATGTTACAAAAGGGAACCAGAGAGTTTACATTGCAGTTTCGGTGGGACCGATCGCAAGTTTCGGTGAGACCGAAAGTATTGCAATAGGAAATAGAGAGTTTGCAATCCCATCTCGGTGAGACCGATTTGCCTAGGGTTTGTGGCAGTGTCTATGACATTTAAAACTCGGTGGCGCCGGATAGAAAGAATCGGTGGGGCCGAGTTTGACTTTTGGTTTAGGTCATATGTGGATGTGAGAAAGTAGTTGAGGGTTTTGGAGCATATCACTAAGCATTTTGAGCAAGAACCTCATTAAGCAACACCTCATCCCTCCTTGATAGTATTGGATTTTCCTATAGACTCACTGTGATCTTGGATCACTAAAATGGAAAATGTAGAGTCTTAATCTTTGAGCTTGAGCCAATTCTTTGTCCTTATCATCTTGAAGGGGTTTCACACCCTCTAGTCCATGCCACTTCACTGTTGAACTTATCTGAAACATACTAGATAAAAATGTTAGTCCAACAAGAGATATGTTGACATTAATTACCAAAACCACCTAGGGAGCACTTATGCTTTCAGTCTCCCCCTTTTTGGTAATTGATGACAACATACACCAAAGCTTTAGATCAGGATATTAAGAGTAGTAAGTAAAGCTTTGGAAAGACATGTAACTTGCATAGGCTCCCCCTACATGTATGCAATCATGTGATTATGGAATATAGGAGCATGTGAATGCATAAACATGACAGAGTAAGCAATGTGTTACATGTATCTTGGCTATATGCATCAGAGCAAATGATGAAAATATGAGAAATGTACCTTCATGCTTATGAGTCCTTCTTGCAAACAGTATGTACATCAGCAAGAATTTCTCATTCACATGACTATGATGCATATACTTACCTTGTGGTCTTGAGTTGGCTTAGGATGGGATGAACCTGCATAAACAAGGTTAGATAACACAGATACAACTACTGGCCAGAGCAAACAAGAGAAACCACAAGAGTACCAAGACTGGGATGACATGTAGAGTGAGCACTAAGTACCACATTGGATAAAGACATGTCCCCAAAGGTAAAGATGTGCAATAAATTCAAGGATTTCCTTCCCTTAGATGTCTTGCTCCCCCTGAATCTAACATGGGATATTGGGAGAAGATAGGGAACAGAAAATCAGAGCTCAAAGGAAATAAACAGAGCTAATGCAATAGAGCAAACATGAACATGTCTTTCCTTTCTTGAAGACATGTGACATCTCTCTTCTTGAACACCAAGCATCTGGGGTCTCTTTCTTCCCTAGAGTATTCACTCCCCCTATAGATAAGATTAAGCTTTGATGTGATGGTCTCTCTCTCCCCCTTTGACATCAATTCCCAAGAAGGGCTCTTCTGGATTTTTGTCATGATGGATTTGGTCCTTGAGTCACAGAACAAAGCAGCAAGTTGAGTAGGATGCTGGTCGAGGACAAGATTCATTGAGTGAAGCTGGATTAAAAAGAATTCAGAAAGAAGTGGCAAGATGTTTGTCCTACAGTGAGATCGGTAGCACCGAGTTTGGTGCTTCGGTGGCACCGAAAGGGTTCGGTTGGACCGAAGTAAAAGTCCCGGTGTGACTGAGTTCATCGCAGAGAAAACACTTGTCACCTCAGCTCACTAGACAAGTAAGACTTTACAAGGATTTGCAAGGAATTTTATGCAGAAGATGTAGAATAGAAAATAAAAGAGAAGAAACTAAAAGGAATCTAGATGAAGTTTTACTTGAAATAAAGAGGGAAACAAATATGCATGAGACAAGTGCAAGAGCACAGAAAAGAACACAAGAGAACTTCATCTAGAATTGGGCGGTGACGAAGTCACCTATGTTAGAGTATATTGACTTAGGAGTCAAGTGATATCACTTGACCTTTGGTCATACTCATCGTTTAAGCTCAAAATGGGGTTACCATTTTTAGTCAAAGCATCTTGATGTATTCACATCTTGTTGAGTTGCTTTATCCCATGACTTGGAGTAAAGCTTCTCTAAGATGGAATAACATACCTTGGGTGGTGGTGTTGATCATGATCATGGAGTTGAACTTGTGTGGGTTGCTCAAGGTTGATGTAGCTCATCAAGAGTTGGGAGCATCACTTGAAGTTTGAGTTCATATACCTACATGGGTTAGTTTTTGCAAGGAAGATCACTTGTGTGTCCAAAGTGACAATCATGATAGAATTAGTCAAAGGATATGTTTGAATGGTTGCGTGCTTCCTTGTCTTCATCCACCATTGTGTAGCAACTTGGTGATATAGAAATTGCTCAAGATGTGAGTGAGTTGCAATCTCATAGATTTCGATTCATCCAAGTACCTACACGGGTTAGATAGCATGCAAGGTGCAAATATATCCAAGACATAAGATAGTCAACATAAGAGAAATATCAAGGATTAGTCATAAGCTCATGCCTTGCATGTATTAAATGGAGTTCCTACTCCAAGTTTGAAGCATCAATGATGTTCAATTCACCTCTTAACCTGCAAAACACTTTCTCATCAAGTGGTTTGGTAAATATATCCGCCAATTGCTTATCGGTGGGAACATGCTTAAGATTAATATCCCCTTTGGCAACATGATCTCGAATGAAATGATGACGAACTTCAATATGCTTAGTTCGAGAATGTTGCACGGGATTGTGAGCAATCTTAATAGCACTTTCATTGTCACAAAGCAATGGAACATGTTTCACATTGATCCCATAATCTTTAAGAGATTGGGTCATCCAAAGTAATTGAGCACAACATGATCCAGCGACAATGTATTCCGCTTCGGTGGTGGATAAGGATACCGAGTTTTGTTTCTTGGAGGACCAAGAGACAAGAGATCTACCAAGAAATTGACAAGTACCCGAAGTTGACTTTCTATCAACCTTGTCACCGGCATAGTCCGAATCGGAGTAGCCAACAGGATCAAAGGAAGCCCTCTTTGGATACCAAATGCCAAAATTTGGTGTATGGATTAAGTATCTCACTATACTTTTCACAGCCTTAAGATGACATTCTTTAGGAGCAGCTTGATATCGTCACACATGCACACACTTAGCATAATATCGGGACGTGAAGCACATAGATATAACAATGAACCAATCATAGAGCGATAAACCTTTTGATCAACCGGTTCACCATCTTTGGTTAAATCAAGATGTCCACTAGTAGGCATGGGTGTAGTCATACCTTTGCATTCTTGCATATTGAACTTCTTGAATAAGTCCTTGGTGTACTTTGTTTGAGATACAAAGGTGCCTTCCTTAGTTTGCTTGATTTGCAAACCGAGAAAGAATTTGAGTTCACTCATCATCGACATCTCAAACTTCTCCGACATTAGCTTTCCAAACTTTTCACTAAAATGAGGGTTAGTTGATCCAAATATAATATCATCGACATAAATTTGGCATACAAATAGTTCTCCATTAACCCTTTTAGTAAAAAGAGTAGAATCTATTTTTCCAATTTCAAAGCCTTTTTCAATAAGAAACTTGGTCAAGCATTTATACCATGCTCTAGGAGCTTGTTTAAGACCATAAAGAGCTTTGTGAAGTTTGTAAACATGATTAGGTTTCTTAGGATTGACAAATCCGGGAGGTTGCTTAACATAAACTTCCTCCTCAATTTCACCATTCAGAAAAGCACTTTTAATGTCCATTTGGTATAAGGTGATATCATGATGGTTAGCATAGGCAAGTAAGATGCGAATGGACTCAAGTCTAGCAACGGGGGCATATGTCTCACCATAGTCCATACCTTCGACTTGAGTGTAGCCTTGGGCAACTAGGCGTGCTTTGTTGCGGACAACTTGACCATCTTCATCTTGCTTGTTGCGAAACACCCATTTGGTACCAATGATGTTGTGGTTGTTGTCGGGCTTTTCAACCAATGTCCACACTTGATTTCTCTCCAAGTTGTGTAGCTCTTCATGCATAGCATTTATCCAATCTGGATCTTCCAATGCTTATTCAACCTTCATAGGTTCAACGCGAGATTTGAATGAGTAATGTTCACAAAAGTTAGCTAAATGAGTTTTTGAGCGAGTGATTCTCCCGGTTTGGATATCATTGTAGATTTGCTCGACGGGATGATCTTTAGCAATTCTTGCTCGAACTCGTGAAAGCTTTTGCTTGGATCTTGGTTGAACATCTTCTTCATCTTGTTCTTCTTCTTGGCCTTCTTCATTGTTGACATTGTCATTCTCTTGTTGTGGTGGAGAAGGAGATTGTTGGTGTTCCTCTTGATGCACTTCCTCGTTTTCTTCATCTTGATGTGTCCCACTTGTGGATGCTTTCGTATCAATTCTTGGTTCACCTTGTCGTGATGTAGAAGCTTCCACTTGGACGGACGAGGTACTCTCCTTCACCTCCGTTGGACGAATCTTGCCAATAGACAAGTCTTGGATTGCTTCCGAAGGGTCTTTGTCTCCTACATCAATTGGCAATTGCTCTACTTGTGAGCCGTTAGATTCATCAAACTTCACATCTACCGTCTCTTCAACCTTTAGGGTGAAATTATTGTAGACACGGTATGTGTGAGAGTTTGAGCCATAACCAAGTAGGAAACCTTCATGAGACTTAGGAGAAAATTTAGAACGATGATGCTTATCAAGAATGTAGCACATTGAGCCAAATACTCGAAAGCATCCAACTTATGGTTTGTTACCGGTGAGGAGCTCGTATGCCGTCTTGCCAAGTAGCTTGTGAAGATACAAGCGATTTGTTGCATGACAAGCTGTCTCAACCGCTTCCGTCCAAAAGTGTTTTGGCATCTTGTACTCATCAAGCATCGTTCTTGCCATCTCAATAAGAGTCCACTTCTTCCTCTCAATGACTCCATTTTGTTGAGGTGTGTATGTAGCCGAGAACTCATGTGAAATTCCTTCTTCGTCAATAAAGGTATCCACATTTGTGTTCTTGAACTCCGTTCCATTGTTGCTTCGAACCTTCTTAATCTTCACGTCAAATTGATTTTGGGCCTTCCTAGTGAAGTTTTTGAAGATCTTTTGGACCTGCGATTTGTCATCAAGAAAGAACACCCACGTAAATCTTGAAAAATCATCAACTATGACTAGTCCAAATGAGTTACCACCGAGACTCTTGTAGGCATTTGGACCAAAGAGATCCATGTGAAATAGCTCGAGTGGTCTTCTCGTCATCATGATGTTCTTTGCGCGATGACTTCCTCCAACTTGTTTCCCTGCCTGAAAAGCACTACAACGTCTATCCTTGACAAATATAACATCTTTCACTCCAAGGATATGATCCCCTTTAATAAGCTTGTCAAGGTTTCGCATACCAACATGACCTAATCGTCTATGCCATAACCAACCTTTAGAAGATTTAGCAATTAAGCAAGTTCTAGGTTGAGCCTTTTTAGTGAAATCAACAATGTAAAGATCACCTCTACGTATTCCGGTAAAGACCATTTTATGATTGTCTCTACGAAACACTTGGCAATCTACTTCAGTGAATAGGATATTGAAACTGAAATCAACAAGTCTAGATACTGAAAGTAAGTTGTACCCAAGAGATTCAACGAGCATGACATTTTGTATGGAGATATCATGTGAGATGGCCACCTTACCGAGGCCAACCACCTTACCCTTTGTGTTATCACCAAAGGTGACATATTTTCGAGGGCCGTCGTTTTCAGCAAGCTCATGGAACATATCTTTATCTCCGGTCATATGATCAGTACATCCATTATCGAGAACCCACTCCTTTCCTCCGGCCATGTAGCCGCGAAGATTTGCCATAAGACCAAAGTGTCTCATCGCATCATCAAGGTCATAGTCACTATCATCATCATCCTCATCAGAGTATCCATATTCAACATTATCTTGTGATTGATCAATTCCTAGAGAGGGTAATTCATTAGATAAATGATCATTTCTATAGTTATCTTTATGAATTCTAATAGCTCTGGAAATGATATTGCTTATGATTCCAACATCTCCTTTGGCACTCGTAAGATTAGTGAGCTCAAATAAGCAGTCACCAAAATTGGTACAATTGGAATTCATCTAAATCAAGGCAATGGATTTATGGAGAATTTCATCTAGATCTTTCAAGGAATAATTTGGAAAGAGTTCCTCAAGAAATTTCCATATGGTGTAGGCACACTTAAGAGTAGGCAAACATCCAATCAAGTTTCTAGGCAAGCCTCTAGTGATAAGATTAACAATTCTAAGGGATAAACATGAGGTGCACAAGGGCTAGCAATGTACTTGTCCAAGTGACATTCATTGAAAATCTCAAGCATTTCATTTTTCCACTCATGAAAATATTCTCCATCAAGAATAGGCACTCTACGTCTAAGACTCCCAAAGTAGACTCATCCATCTTCCTCCAATGGTGTTTAAACCAAAGCAATGGAGACCAATGCTCTGATACCAATTGAAAGGATCTAGAAGAGGTGTCTAGAGGGGGGGGGGGTGATTAGACACTAGGTGCTAAAAGTTGCAGTTTCTAAATTCTTTAGGTTGAAGTGGGTTTTTGGCACAAGTTTAAAAAACACAATACATATCAAGCAAGCATGAAAAGAGTATATGAGCAGCAGAAACTAAAGCATGCAACTTGCAAGAATGTAAAGGGAAGGGTTTGGAAGATTGAAACGTAATTGGAGACACGGATGTTTTTGTCGTGGTTCCGATAGGTGGTGCTATCGTACATCCACGTTGATGGAGACTTCAACCCACGAAGGGTAATGGTTGCGCGAGTCCACGGAGGGCTCCACCCACGAAGGGTCCACAAAGAAGCAACCTTGTCTATCCCACCATGGCCATCACCCACGAAGGACTTGCCTCACTAGCGGTAGATCTTCACGAAGTAGGCGATCCCCTTGCCCTTACAAACTCCTTGGTTCAACTCCACAATCTTGTGGGAGGCTCCCAAGTGACACCTAGACAATCTATGAGACACCACTCTCCAAGAAGTAACACATGGTGTGTTGATGATGAACTCCTTGCTCTTGTGCTTCAAATGATAGTCTTCCCAACACTCAACTCTCTCTCACAGGATTTGGATTTGGTGGAAAGAATATTTGAGTGGAAAGCAACTTGGGGAAGGCTAGAGATCAAGATTCATATGGTAGGAATGGAATATTTTGGTCTCAACACAAGTGTAGGTGTTTCTCTCTCAGAAAAAATAGGTTGGAAGTGTAGGTTTGTTCTGATGGCTCTCTCCATGAATGAAGAGGTGGTGGAGGGGTATTTATAGCCTCCACACAAAATCTAACCATTACACATAACTTTCCAAACTCGGTGGGACCGAATGATTAAACTCGATCGAACATATTTAGCAAAGCTAGTGACCGTTAGGGTTTTCGGTGGGACCGACGTGCAACTCTGTAGGACCGATATGATTAGGGTTAGGGCATAACGTTATATCGGTGAGACCGATTACACAAACTCGGTGAGACCGATTTTGGTAATAAGCTAACCAGAGAGTTGGTCAGGTAAACTCGGTGGGACCGATCGCTCATTTCGGTGAGACCAAAATGTTACAAAAGGGAACCAGAGAGTTTATATTGCAGTTTTGGTGGGACCGATCGCAAGTTTTGGTGAGACCGAAAGTATTGCAGTAGGCAACAGAGAGTTTGCAATCCCATCTCGGTGAGACCGAGATCCCTATCGGTGAGACCGATTTGCCTAGGGTTTGTGGCAGTGGCTATGAAATTTGAGACTCGGTGGCGCCGGATAGAAAGAATCGGTGGGGCCGAGTTTGACTTTTGGTTTAGGTCATATGTGGATGTGAGAAAGTAGTTGAGGGTTTTGGAGCATATCACTAAGCATTTTGAGCAAGAACCTCATTAAGCAACACCTCATCCTTCCTTGATAGTATTGGCTTTTCCTATAGACTCAATGTGATCTTGGATCACTAAAATGGAAAATGTAGAGTCTTAAGATTTGAGCTTGAGCCAATCCTTTGTCCTTATCATATTGAAGGGGTTTCACATCCTCTAGTCCATGCCACTTCACTGTTGAACTTATCTGAAACATACTAGATAAAAATGTTAGTCCAACAAGAGATATGTTGACATTAATTACCAAAACCACCTAGGGAGCACTTGTGCTTTCAGTTGCGCGAGTCCACGGAGGGCTCCACCCACGAAGGGTCCTCGAAGAAGCAACCTTGCCTATCCCACCATGGCCGTCTCTCACGAAGGACTTTCCTCACTAGGGTAGATCTTCATGAAGTAGGCGATCTCCTTGCCCTTACAAACTCCTTGGTTCAACTCCACAATCTTTACGGAGGCTCCCAAGTGACACCTAACCAATCTAGGAAACACCACTCTCCAAGAGGTAACAAATGGTGTGTTGATGATTAACTCCTTGCTCTTGTGCTTCAAATGATAGTCTGCCCAACACTCAACTCTCTCTTATAGGATAGGATTTGGTGGAAAGATGATTTTAGTGGAAAGCAACTTGGGGAAGGCTAGAGATCGAGATTTATGTGGTTGGAATGGAATATCTTGACCTCAACACAAGTGTATGTGGTTCTATCTCAGAAAATGTATGTTGGAAGTGTAGGCATGTTCTGATGGCTCTCTGTGTGAATGAAGAGTGGGTGGAGGGGTATATAGAGCCTCCACACAAAATCTAACCGTTACAGACAATTTAGCAAACTCGGTGGGACCAAATTGTGAAACTCAGTCAGACCGATTTAGTTCACAATGTGACCGTTAGGATTTTCGGTGGGACCGACATGTCAACTCGGTGAGACCGATTTCTTTAGGGTTAGGGCATAACGTAATCTCAGTGAGACCGATTACACAAACTCGGTGGGATCGATTTTGGTAATAGACAAACAGAGAGTTGGTCAGGCAAACTCGATGGGACCGATTCGCTCATCTCGGTTGTACCAAAACGTTACGAAAGGGAAACAGAGAGTTTGCATTGCAATCTCGGTGGGACCGATTGCTCATCTCGGTTTGACCAAAACGTTATGAAGGGAAACAGAGAGATTACAATCCCATCTCGGTGAGACCGAGATCCCTATTGGTAAGACCCGGAAGACTAGGGTTTCTGGCAGTGGCTATGTCAACTGAACTCGGTGGCTCCGAATAGACAGTTTCGGTGGGGCCGAGTTTGACTTTTGGTTTGGGACATATGTGGATGTGAGAAAGTAGTTGAGGGTTTTTGTAGAATATCACTAAGCACTTTGAGAAAGAAACTCATTAAATAACACCTCACCCCCTCTTGATAGTATTGGCTTTTCCTATGGCTTTGAACTTTGAGCTTGAGCCAATCCTTTGTCCTTAGCATTTTGAGGGGTCCACATTTCTCATCCATGCCATGCCAATCATTGAGCTTTCCTGAAATGTTTATCTTGAAGTAGCATTAGCTCAAGGAGCTATATGTTGTTAGGAATTACCAAAACCACCCAGGGATAGTTGCACTTTCATCAGGACCTCAGGAAGGAGGGTGCCAGCCAACAAGGCGCCCTTGACGACTCCAGCATCAGAACCGGTGACCCAGCAGTCCGGAGACCTTAACCGGGCCTCTTTTACTTTTGCTAAACCTGTGTTGACTGTGCACCCATCAGCATCGACTGCCCAAGTCCCTGCTTCATCTGTACAACTCCATGCCTCGGATCCTCAGGTTGCTGTGACTGCCGCATCAAGTCCACTTTTCGTTACCTATCATGTCCTGGAGGATCCAGTGAGCGCTGCCAAGGAAGCTATACACCAAGCAGGCATTATGATGGAACGGATGAAGACGGTGCATGAGGCCAGTCAAGCTGCTTATGATGCCAGCTCAGCTCTCCAAACCAACGTCCAGGTTAGTTGATTTCCGATTGACCTTTATCTTGATGCTTGTTCTATTAGGATAGGCTATCCGAAAACCTTTAACGTGCATCTAGTGTCAATCTGCACCTTGCATCTGTACACCCACTGGGTGTTTCAATTTTTGCTGAGTAGTTTTTTCACTTGAGTCGACTAGGTTGCGTCGATTATATCTTTGAACTAGTGGGGGCACGCAGAGTGCACCCACTGGGTGTAGTCCCCGAGCCCACCGTCAAATGTTTGATTCGGCGAGGGTCTTTGAACAAAATACTTCTTGACGGTTCTTCCACTCTGTCTGGGCGGACCACGTTGAGTGGAATCGGGACCAGTGGGGGCACGCTGAGTGCACCCACTCGGTGTAGTCCCCAAGACCGCAGTCGACTGCTGGCAGTCGGCTGTGGTCTGAGAATAACTATTGTTTCCTCTTTTTTTTTGTCGACTGGATGGACCAAGTCAATTGAAGAATTGAACCAGAGGGGGCACGCTAAGTGCACCCACTGGGTGTAGTCCCCGAGACTACTATTAAATGTTTGATTCGGCAGTAGTCTTAGAACTCTTTTTGTCGTAACGAATCGAACTTGTACTCTATTGCCCGGAAGCGGTCAATCTTTGACTTTGTCGACTGACTGCAGAGATCTTGTGAGCTTGGGGCTCGGTTTGCTGATTTGGAGAAGAAACAGATCCAACTCAACCTTGACCTGGAGTTAGCCAAGAACTTGCAGAAGGCTCGGGATGAAACTGCTGGTATGGGAGGTAAAAAACTTGTCGACTGTCTCTCTTGATATCTTTTTCTTTCTTCTTTCTGACCCGAGTGTTATTTCCTTTAGAAAAAATGAGGCAGGCTCTGGAGAAGAAGGATCTTGACCTTGCGGCTGCACAAAAAATTGCGCAGGATAAATTAGAACTCGCCGACGAGAAGCTGGCTTCAGTCGGCAAGTTAGAAGAAAATAATGCCAAGCTGAAGGTTGCCCTTAACGAAGCCAATAAGGAAGTGACGCGGCTGGAGAAGGACAAGAGGGATCTTACTGACAAAGTTGAAGACCTCACTCGAAAGAGGGATGAGCTAGAAGCTTATCTAGGAGGACTCGCCAAGAGACTGTTCCTTATGCTTGAAGGTACTTTCCCTTGTCCGACTGATTTGTCGTTGCCGACTTGTCATACGGCGTCGACTCATCATTTCACTGTGTGCGCAGAATTCTGCCAAAACTTCAAGTAAGAGACTGGTGAATTGAGACGAGCTTGGACCCCATCAACTCTCCTCGTAAGGATGAAGCTGCTACGAACGTGCTCTGACTAGAATCTCGACTTGCCAGCGCCATAGACTACCTCGCGCGACTGAAGGTGGCAGTGTCGCGGATTGAAGCGGCGCTCTAGCCAAGGGTGACATTCCAAAATGATCTCGAGTTTCTGATGACTCGACTCAATGAAATCCCCGGTCGAGTGCAGGAATGGAAGAAGTCGTCCGCCCGGTGCGGTGCTGATGTGGCTCTGACTCTGGTTCGCGTCCATTGCAAAGAGGCCAAGGAAGAGAAGCTAGCAGCGCTCAAGGTTGCCAATATAAAGAAGCTTCACTTCAAGTCTTTCATGGAGATCTTCCTCGAAGCAGCCACTCGCATTGCAGATGGAATCGACCTGGACGAGTTCGTCGAGCCTGCCAGCCCTCCCCATGTGGAGTAAACAAACTTTATGCCTCAATTAAATTTGCCTCGGAATGCCGAGTGATTTTGTAACCGTTGAACTTCTTCAGGCCTGATGCCCGAGCACTTTTATCTGCGGTTCTGAAATCTGCACGACTTATCTGAACTTGGTTTTTCTTTGAATATGTTTGTCTTCATCTTTACTGCTTTTGAATCTCTCGACTCCAAGTGAAACTTGATTCTTCACTCGGAACTGCCATTGAATTTGTGATGCAGCTCTGATGAGTGGGTCATGGACAAGAGCATTAGGTGTTGTGCACGACCTGCACTTCGTCTTCCTTGCGGATCGGGATGGAGCGCACATTGTACTTGTAACGCAGCTCTATCAAGTGGGTCATGGACAAGAGCACTAGGTGCTGTGCACAACATGCACTTCTCGTCCTTGCGGATTGATATGGAGCGCACACTGTACTTGTGACGCACCTCCGTCGAGTGGGTCATGGACAAGAGCACTAGGTGTTGTGCACGACCTGCACTTCGTCGTCCTTGCGGATCGGGATGGAGCGCACGTTGTACTTGTGATTCGGCCACTAGGAGTGGTTTTTAAATTAGGTAAGTACGAGACTGCAGCTAAGCCTCCGAGTGAGAGGGTTGCTCTTCACTCGGTAGGATTTTTAAAACTTAGGCGAGTACGGGACTGCAACTAAGCCCCCAAGTTAGAGGGTTTCTCTTCACTCGGTAGGATTTTAAAAAACTTAGGCGAGTACGGGACTGCAGCTAAGCCCCCGAGTGAGAGGGTTTCTCTTCACTTGGTAGGGTTTTTAAAACTTAGGAAAGTACGAGACTATGGCTAAGCCCCCGAGTAGGAGGATTGCTCTCCACTCGGTAGGACTTTAGAAACTTAGGCGAGTACGGGACTACAGCTAAGCCCCCGAGTGGGAGGATTGCTCCCACTCGGTAGGATTTTAAAAACTTAGGCGAATCAGGTTCGCGGCTAAGCCCCCGAGTGAGAGAATTGCTCTTCACACGGTAGGATTTTAGAAACTTAGGCGAATCAGGTTCGCGGCTAAGCCCCCGAGTGAGAGGATTGCTCTCCACTCAGAGTAATAATTTTTTTTGAAACTTAGGCGAATCAGGTTTGCAGCTAAGCCACCCGTTGGTTTTTTTTTGAACATATGCATATGTAACAGCAATCATTTAGGAGATGGTAAAATTGTGTCTTTGATAAACAAACTGGACGGTAGTTCTTACTACATTTCATCAGTCTGAATGCTTAAGTATAAAAATGGTGGAGCAGCTCTGCATTCCAAGAGTGTGGCTCGTCTTTCTTCTGTTCCACATTGTAGAGGTACGCTCCATTGTGGAGCACCTTGGTGATGATGAAGGGACCTTCCCAAGCAGGAGCAAGCTTGTGAGGCCGTTGTTGATCCACTCGGAGCACAAGGTCTCCTTCCTGAAATGCTCGACCTCTCATGTTTCTGGCATGGAATCGACGGAGGTCTTGCTGATAAATGGTCGACCAGATCAACGACATCTCTCTTTCTCTTCCAGAAGGTCAACAACATCTTGCCGAGCCTGCTCTACTTCAGCTTCTAAGAAAAGTTCCACTCGGAGTGTGTTGTGAAGCAAATCGCTTGGCAGCACGGCTTCAGCCCCATAGACCATGAAGAAGGGAGTCCGACCAGTTGACCGATTGGGTGTTGTTATCAATCCCCAAATGACTGATGGTAACTCGTGTACCCAAGCACCTGCTGCATGCTTGAGGTCAGGCATCAACCAAGGTTTCAGCCCTTGGAGGATCAAACCATTTGCTCTCTCTGCCTGCCCATTCGACTGTGGATGCGCGACAGACATGTAGTCGACCTGAGTTCCTTGGGAGGCGCAGAATGCTCTGAACTCATCAGAATCAAAGTTGGAGCCATTATCTGTGATAATACTGTGAGGGACTCCGTATCTGAATGTCATCTCTCTGATGAAACTGATGGCAGTGCTTGAATCGAGATTCTTGATAGGCTTGGCTTCGATCCATTTAGTGAACTTGTCGACTGCTACAAGCAAATGAGTGAAACCACTTCTGCTGGTCCTCAAGGGTCCAACCATATCCAATCCCCAAACAACAAACGGCCAAACGAGTGGAATGGTCTTCAGGGCCGATGCAGGCTTGTGAGACATGTTGGAGTAGAACTAACAGCCCTCACTCTTGTCGACTATTTCTTTTGCCAATTCATTTGCTCGCGGCCAGTAGAAACCCACTCGGTATGCTTTGGCCACGATGGTCCGAGATGACGCATGGTGACCACAGGTCCCCAGTGGATATCATTGAGAATCATTCGACCTTCTTTCGGCATGATGCATCACTGAGCAACTCCAGTAACACTCTATCTGTAAAGTTGTCCACCTATCACGGTAAAGGCTTTGGATCGACGGACAATCTGACGGGCCTCATCTTCATCCTCCGGAAGTTCCTTCCTGAGCATATATGCAATATATGGCACTGTCCAGTCGAGAGTGACGACCAAAATCTCCATGATCAAGTCGACCACGGCTGGGACTTCGACTTCAGTCGGATCAGTAGAACTTTTTGGTTGTGGGGGCTCTTCTGTGAAAGGATCCTCTTGAACTGATGGAGTGTGGGGATGCTCCAAGAACACATTGCTGGGAATAGGCTCGCGCATGGAGCCTATCTTCGCCAGATCATCAGCTGCTTGATTGTTGACTCGGGGTATGTGGTGGAGCTCTAACTCCTCAAACTTCTTTTCCAACTTCCTTACTACATTGCAATAGCCAGTCATAGCTTGGCTCCTGATGTCCCATTCCTTCATCACTTGATTGACCACTAAATCTAAGTCGCCGTAAACCATTAGGCGACGAACGCCGAGTGAAATGGCCATATGCAACCCATACGGAAGTGCCTCATATTCAGCTTCATTGTTGGAGGAATCAAAGTGAATCTGGAGAACATAACTGAGTTTGTCGCCTTGCGGGGATACTAGGACTACCCCAGCACGAGCACCATTCAGCATCTTGGACCCATCAAAGAACATAGTCCAATGTTCCGAGTGAATTTGAGTCGGTTGTTGCTGCTCACTCCACTCGGCGAGGAAATCTGCTATTGCTTGGGACTTGATTGCTTTCTTTGCCTCAAACTTGATATCCAACGGAAGGAGGTCAATCGCCCACTTCGCTACTTGACCAGTTGCATCTCTGTTTTTCAAAATTTCTGATAATGGAGCATCACTGACGACTGAGACCGAGTGATCTGAGAAGTGGTGTGCAACTTTCTTTGTCGTCAAATAAATTCCATAAGCAAGCTTCTGATAATGCGGATATCTCTGCTTGGACGGAGTCAAGACTTCAGAAATATAGTACAATGGGCGCTGAACTTTGTAGGCTTTGCCTTCTTCTTCCCGCTCAACTGTGAGCACTATACCGACAACTTGTCTAGTGGCTACAATATAAAGCAATAAAGTCTCTTTGTTGATTGGGGCAGCAAGCACCGACTGGGTGGAAAGCAGAGCTTTGAGCTCTACAAACGTTGCGTCAGCTTCAGGAGTCCACTCGAACTTGTTAGATTTCTTCATCAATCGGTAAAGAGGTAATGCCTTTTCACCAAGGTGAGAAAGGAATCGGCTCAATGCAGCCAAACAACTAGTAAGCTTCTGAACATCATGCACACGCACGGGGTGTTTCATTCGGAGAATGGCACCAACTTTCTCTGGGTTTGCATCAATCCCTCGTTCGGAAATGAGAAAACCGAGTAACTTTCCACCTGGGACTCCGAATGTGCACTTCGACGGATTAAGCTTTATATCATATCTTCCCAGATTGGCAAAGGTTTCGGCGAGGTCAGTCAGTAGGTTGGAACCTTTACGTGACTTGACCATGATGTCATCCATGTATGCTTCCACATTCCGACTGGTTTGAGTGAGCAAGCACTTCTAAATCATGCACATGAATGTGGCACCAGCATTCTTGAGACCAAAGGGCATGGTAACATAGCAAAAGCTGTTTTTATTTCGTCGGGTCCATATAGTCGGATCTGATGGTACCCGGAATAAGCATTCAAAAAGGACAAATGCTCGCATCCCGCAGTCGAGTAAACAATTTGATCGATGCGGGGCAGAGGGAAGTGATCTTTCGGGCAGGCCCGATTGATATGCTTGAAGTCGATGCACATGCGAAGTGAATCGTCTTTCTTGGGAACCATGACAACATTGGCGAGCCACTCGGAGTGGTATATCTCGCAGATGAACTCAGCTGCCAGAAGCCGAGCCACCTCTTCACCAATTGCCTTCCTCTTCTCCATGACGGACCGACGGAGATGCTCTTTGAAAGGTTTTGCTTTCGGGTCAACTCGCAAATGGTGCTCAGCCAGTCCTCTGGGTACACCTGGCATGTCAGAAGGCTTCCATGCAAAGATGACCCAGTTCTCACGGAGGAACTGGATGAGTGCTTTTACCTATTTGTTGTCGAGTGTTGTTGAGATATGAGTCGGAGCAGCATCAGGATTGGTCGGGTGAATGTGAACTTGCTTTGTTTCACCAGACGACTGAAATGCAGATTCTGAAGCAGGCTTCTTGGCATGTAACAAATCACTCGGATCTGTGTTCTTCTGGTACTCTTGCATTTCCACTGCTTCCATATGTTCATCGGCAATCTTCGAGCCCTTCTGGAAACACTCTTCCGCTCTCTGCCGATTACCAGTGATCGTGATCACACCCTTGGGACCAGGCATCTTTAGCTTGAGGTATATGTAACATGGTCGATCCATGAAGCGGGCATATGCAGGTCTGCCCAAAATAGCATGATAAGCACTATGAAAATCCACAACTTCAAATGTCAAGTTTTCTTTGCGGTAATTCTTCGAATCACCGAAAACCACGTCAAGAGTGATCTGGCCGAGTGAATCAGCTTTCTTCCCAGGGATGACACCGTGTGGGGATGCCCATCTCTCGGAGAGTCTTAGCATACAAAATGTTCAGGCCACTGCCACCATCCATCAGAACTTTGGTCAACCGAGTGCCCCCAACAACTGGGTCGACCACCAATGCTTGCCGCCCTGGGGTAGCAACGCGTGCCAGATGGTCAGATTGGTCGAATGTAACGGGAGTATTAGACCACTTCAAATATGTTGTCGTTGTCGGGGCAACCATGTTTACTTCTCTGTTGATGACTTTCAGTCGACTTTTGCTCTCAACGTCAGCAAAAATCACCAAAGTGGCATTGATATTGGGGAAACCATCCTCCTCCTCTCTGTCTTCATCCTTATCAGATTTCTTCTCTTTCTCACTGGGCTGGCCCTCTCGGAATTGCTGGATAAGGAGTCAACACTGTCGAATGCTATGCTTGGGATAAATCACGTTCCCCTCTTTTCATCCTTCTTGGTGTGTATATGACACGGCAAATCTAGCACATCATTTCCTGCTTGATCTTTCACTTTCTTGGGGATCCATGGCCCCTTAGGCTTTCCCTTGAATTTTCCTGGGTTACAACTGCTGCTTCACCCGGACCTACGGGCTCGGCTTTGCGCTTTTGTTTCCGACTGGAATTCCCTCCTCCGGTGTCTTGGGCGACTGATTTGTTCTTGCCACTATGGAGTAGGTCTTCTTCTTCTCCGTTAGCATACCGAGTGGCTATTTCCATCATCCGAGCCAGGGTCATATCTCTTGTCCGACCGGATTTCAGGTTAAGCTCTCTGTACCGAACCCCCTCCTTGAAGGTGCAAACTGCCTGGTGCTGCGACACATTTTCCACTATATGATGCAAAGTGGTCCATCTTTGGATATAATCCCTCAAAGTTTCATTCGGTTTCTGAACACAATGCTGCAATTCTGTCAGCCCCGCGGGCCGCTTGCAGGTGCCCTCAAACGTCCTAACAAACACTCGGGCCAACTCTTCCCAACTAAATATACTGCTAGGAGCCAACTGATTCAACCAAGCCCTGGCTGACCCTTCCAACATCAGAGGAAGATGTTTCATGGCTACATCATCATTACCACCATCAATCTGTACATCCACTTGGTAGTCCTCCAGCCAATTGTCGGGTTTGGATTCACTGGTAAACTTACTTACCCCGGTCGCCAACCTGAAGTTGGGAGGAATTTCCGCGGCCCTGATGGCTCTGCTTAAACATTCAAGTCCAGATACATGCACTCGGCTGCTTGTTGGACGATCTCTATCATGTCCTTCTCTATGAGCTCTATTCCGGTCGACCAAACCCTGTACCAAAATTGACCTTGCATCAAATCCGGGTTCTCTAGGGTTGACTGGAAGTCTTTGCTCGTCACCATATGGACGCATGTCGTCGTGTTGCCGGGGTGCATACGATCCGCCCCTCGGAGGGGGCGTGGGCACTCGAGGGCGGTCTTCATGGCCGAACCGATGATCATATTACTCGTGGTTCCGACCCAGGTACTGCCCTTGTCGGTACCCACGTCCCTCAGGTCACAGAGGCGATCTTGGGCTATGGGCCGACTGGACTATATCCGCCACTAGAGACCTGTTGTGGATCTTGTTGCGAGACTGAGATACGGCTGTGTTCTGCTCTCCTGCTGCCCGGAGCAATGCTCGGATCTGCAGCAAACCCCTTCCAGCCTCTGATTGGGACGGTTGGATCGACTCTGCTATACAGGCAACAACTGTAAGATTCTGAATCGGAGTGTGGCATACCTGAGGTTCAGGCGGGAACAATTGTCGCTGTCGTTGACTGGACTTAGGGATATGTCATCGAGCGCGTTCGTTGAGTGAATACTGAAGGTTGTCCAGCCGTGTGCGCTCAGCCAAAGTGGCAAGGCGCGCAGCCTCCAAAGCCTGAGCCTCGGAGGTCTCCCCGGTGATGGGAGTGTGGAGTGCCTCCATGTTGTGACGGTGCAGTTCATCCCTCTATTGCGAAGTGAGGGCTTCGAGATGGTATTCCTCGTGAACACGCGACAGATCACCGCCGCCATCGCCATCGTCACTGCGACGGAAACCAGGCGGGCTGCACGGCTTGTCGACCATCAGGACTTCTGTCGGAGGGTCGCTGCTGTCGCACTCGGATAGGGTCTCGACGGAGCCAGTCGACAGGTCGAAAAGCCCGTACAGAGATTCGTCAGGCTCGATTGCCACGACTTGAGGGGTGGACGACTAACGGGCCACCGCATGCTTTACCCACCGCTGAAGCCGCGGTCGACCAGATCGCTTGCGGCGACGAGCAGCGGGGAGTGAAGACGTTGCGGGAGCCGACCGATACTGGGTCGACGATTGCTGCAGAAGGGCGCCGTGGACGCACGCCCGGAAGTGTGTCGCCCCGTGGACGGGGAGCGTCTCGACGTCAAGGGGGGCCTCTTGGAGCCAGGCGGAGTCGTCGGCGATGAAAACAAGCGCGCCAAGACGGATCTCGCGGCCCTCAGCCAGACCACCGCCAAAAACCATAATGATGGGGATCGGAAAAAATTGTAACCTCACCGGAAGTCGCTAATACACCCGCCCCAAGGTGGGCATCAACTGTCGTGGTTCTAAGTCTGACAGTAGAATAGGGGGTACGTAAGAGGAGGCGAGATCCTAGCTACGATGAGGTTGTGCACGCAAGATTTACGAGTTCAGGCCTTTATCGGAGGAAGTAAAAGCCCTACGTCTCGGTGCCCGGACGCGGTCGACTAGATTATGCGTGAAGTTACAAGGGATGCGAACCTTTGTGCCAGTGGAGGGGTGGCTTATATAGAGCGCGCCAGGACCCCAGCCAGCCCATGTTACAAGGAGTTCAATGTACATTAAGGTGAGACGTTACTGGTAACGCCAGCAATAAAGACATATAAATGATCATTAAGACTACGGAGTGAACGCCTGACCGTTGCCATCCTGACTGACTTTAGATCTTCTATACTCCGAGTGGTTTCTGGTATGGTCGAATGATTATATCCTGGTCGAATGGAATTGGGTTATCCGAGTGGAATTGTTGGTCGAGTGGGTTGCACTCTGAGGTGATTTCAGTCGGTAGATGTTGTTGTCCTTTGAATGTCTTTGACTGTAGGGCAGTGTCCTTGGGAAGGGTGTCTAGGTCAGGCCTATTACCCTACCCTAGGTACATGTCATCATCACCGGCCCCCCTTTCCTTCCCTCTCTCTCCCTCTTCCTTCTTCTCCTACTCCTACTAGGAAGGGGGGAAACCTACTCCTACTGGGAGTAGGAGTCCCCCCTTGGGCGTGCCCTATGAGGGCCGGCCTTCCCCTCCTCCACTCCTTTATATACGGGGGAGGGGGCACCCCATAGACACACAAGTTGATTGTTTAGCTGTGTGTGGTGCCCCCTCCACAGAATTCCACCTCGGTCATATCGTTGTAGTGCTTAGGTGAAGCCCTGCATTGGTAACTTCATCATCACCGTCATCACGCCGTCGTGCTGACGAAACTCTCCCTCAGCCTCAGCTGGATCAAGAGTACGAGGGACGTCACCGAGCTAAACGTGTGCAGATTGCGGAGGTGTCGTGCATTCGGTACTGGATATGTTGGATCGCGAAGACGTTCGACTACATCAACCATGTTTCATAACGCTTCCGCTTTCGGTCTACGAGGGTACGTAGACATACTCTTCCCCTCTCGTTGCTATGCATCTCCTAGATAGATCTTGCGTGATCGTAGGAATTTTTTTGAAATACCGCGTTCCCCAACAGGACGTGCAATCGGATGCCAGGGAGGAGGATATGCTCGAGGTTGTCTATCCCGTAGGTGTACTACACTACAACTGCACGCAACCTGGTCGAAGAAATGCTACATAGAGAAAGTTCATAAGAGACAAGTGTTCACTCTGATGAGTGGACCCACATCCACCTTAATGACGAACATAAAGGATCTTAAAATTTTGTGCCACCTCAATGCTTACAGGGAGGCCCAACCGGTCAGAACCGCGTTTCAAATGAGCTAACTGCCTCATTAGTGTTTTCTGAGAAAATTTGCGTCTAGATCAGTTGTATTCTGTAATTAACCACAAATGTGGTTGTATTTAAATCCTAACCATGGATGTGGAGGTATTTAAATACCGTAATCATAAATATGATAATTTATACTAGTTAGTTAACTGAGAGTTTTGAAACGTGGAAGGGTAGAAGGAACAATCATGTGGGTTGTGCGTAAGATCTACACTTCTAGCTAGCTTAATCGGTTTTTGTGTGTTGGGCTAAACTCGTCAGTGTAGGTGTGGTGCTCCAAGAGTGATAGAGTTGGAGTCATATTTGTTGGTCTCAACTAAAGGTATGACAAATTTACATCCTAATCTGCTTTGCTCATTATGCGGATGACTTCCTTGTAGCTATGAAGAGCCCCATCATTACTACTATCACGGTTTGTCGGCAAAGCATTGGAAATGTCGAGTCCATTTGGTAAATACATTCTGACAAAAAATTCAAACAAATCCAAATATAATTGATCTATCACATTTGATGACTCGTTGGGGGTTAATTGAGCATTTGCCCCATGTTTGCTCTGCCTGGGCAAATATGCCCCACCTTATATTGCAATTGATAAAATGTATCATCTTTGCTTTGCCTTGAGACAAAATACCACGCACACTTAACTTGATGGTGTATCTTTACCATATGACAATAATGTGAGGGTGGAAAATACAAAAATACCCCTAAACATAAAACAAAATTTCATTAGCTCATGCAATTGTATGAATGCTGCAAGAAATTTAAATTTTGTCCAAAAACTAGCATGTCCAAGAAACTCTATTTTTTCACATAAAAAGAAGTATAATCCTAGTAGTGTAGTGTCTAAATTATTGATGGAGAATGAGCAAAGAGAAAACGAGATTTCAGACTTCTGTACAAATTTGTTCAAGTTTTGGAAAATTTGAACTGGCCAGAAAAAACTCAAACAATTACAAAAAAACAATTATATTCATATTACCGTTGTTCAAATTCCAGCCAGCTCTCTGGACAGTGTTGTAAAGTATGCCATGCTGTATACCAGACCTGTTGTGTGCCTTACCATGAGTTTGGCAAGAGGGTACAATAGTGATCTAGGAGTAGATCACTGGACAACGGTCAAAATTATCCTTAGGTACCTAAAGAGGACTAAGGAAATGTTTCTCGGTTATGGAGGTGATAAAGAGTTCATCATAAAGAGTTACGACGATGCACACTTTGACACCGATCTGGATGACTCTGAGTCTCCATCTGGATACATATTGAAAATGGGAGCAATTAGCTAGAGTAGCTCCATGAAGAGCATTGTATACATAGAAATTTGCAAAATACATACGGATCCGAATGTGGCAGACTCGTTGACTAAACCTCTCTCACAAGAAAAACATGATCACACCTTAGTACTCTTTGGGTATTAATCACATGGCGATGTGAACTAGATTCTTGACTCTAGTAAACCCTTTGGGTGTTGGTCACATGGCGATGTGAACTATGTGTGTTAATCACATGGAGATGTGAACTATTAGTGTTAATCACATGGCGATGTGAACTAGATTATTGACTCTAGTGCAAGTGGGAGACTGAAGAAAATATGCCCTAGAGACAATAATAAAGTTGTTATTTTATATTCCCTTATTCATGATAAAGGTTTATTATTCATGCTAGAATTGTATTGATCGGAAACCTTGATACATGTGTGAATACATAAACAAACATCGTGTCCCTAGTGAGCCTCTACTAGACTAGCTCGTTGATCAAAGATGGTTAAGGTTTCCTAACCATAGACATGAGTTGTCATTTGATAACGGGATCACATCGTTAGGAGAATGATGTGATGGAGAAGACCCATCCGTTAGCTCAGCATAATGATCATTCAGTTTTATTACTATTGCTTTCTTCATGTCAAATACATATTCCTTCGACTATGAGATTATGCAACTCCCTGATACCGGAGGAATGCCTTGTGTGCTATCAAACGTCACAACGTAACTAGATGATCATAAAGATGCTCTAAGGGAACCTCTAAAGGTGTTTGTTGAGTTGGCATAGATCGAGATTAGGATTTGTCACTCCGAGTATCAGAGAGGTATCTCTGGGCCCTCTCAGTAATACACATCATAAGCTTGCAAGCAAACTACTAAGGAGTTAGTCACGAGGTGATGTATAATGGAACGAGTAAAGAGACTGGCCGGTAACGAGATTGAACTAGGTATAAAGATACCGACGATCGAATCTCGGGCAAGTAACATACCGACGAACAAAGGGAATTACATATGTTGTCATAACGGTTCGACCGATAAAGATCTTCGTAGAATATGTAGGAGCCAATATGGGCATCCAGGTTCCGTTGTTGGTTATTGACCGGAGAGGTGTCTCGGTCATGTCTACATAGTTCTCGAACCCGTAGGGTCCGCACGCTTAACGTTCGATGATGATATTGTATTATATGAGTTATGTGATTTGGTGAGCGAATCTTGTTCAGAGTCCCGGATGAGATCACCGATATGAAGAGGAGTCTTGAAATGGTCGAGAGGTAAAGACTGATATATAGGACGATAGTATACGGACACCGGAAGTGTTCCGAAGTGTATCAGGTATTTATCGAAGTACTGGAGGGGTTACCGAAACCCCCGGGAGGAATATATGGGCCATATGGGCCATGAGAGGGGAGCACACCAGCCCACAAGGGGTGGCGCCCCCCCCCTATGGCAGGAGACCGAATTGGGAGAAGGAAAAAAGGTGTTTTTATGGAAGGGGGGCACTTGGGGAAACCCCATGTAGGATTCGGATCCTACTTGGGGGGGCCCCTGGCTGCCTCCCCTCTCCCTCCCACCTATATATATATAAGTGGGGGCGCCCCTAGTACACACCAGACAATTGCCTACCCATGTGCGGCGCCCCCCTCCACCGTTTACTCCCACGGTCATATCTTCATAGTGCTTAGGCGAAGCCCTGCGCGGATCACTTCAACATCACCGTCACCACACCATCATGCTGACGGAACTCATCTACTACCTCGACAACTTGCTGGATCAAGAAGGTGAGGGACATCACCGAGCTGAACGTGTGCAGAACTCGGAGGTGCCGTGCGTTCAGTACTCGACCGGTCGGAACTAGAAGAAGTTCGACTACATCAACCGCGTTGTCAAACGCTTCCGCTTACGTCTACGATGGTACATAGACACACTCTCCCCCTCGTTGCTATGCATCTCCATGGATAGATCATTGCGTGTGCATAGAAATTTTTTGTTTTCCATGCAACGATTTCCATCAGGCGGCTCACGTGTTGTGCAAGCGAACGAGCGAACAGGAGCTAGCCAACTTGATGCGTCTGTGTGCATATTCTTATTGATTTTGGTCAGGCGCATTTATGTCCCTTTTCATCCCTAATTTTAGCAATTAACTAAAGATATGAACTCAAATTTTGATGTGTGACATTTTATCTAGAAGCGGAGTAAATAAGGTGGGGGCATATTAACCCATGTAAAGCAAAGATGGGGCAAATAATCAATTGGCCCTCACTTGTTAAGAGCATGTGCAATAGACGGTTCATATGTAAAAATAACTAACTTTTGAAGCTTCGAGAGCAAAAGGTGTTGCTCCAACAGATGGTCCATATGTAAAAAAAATTACATCACCGTCTCTTGGAGATGTAAAATTGAAAACTGCATGATGCAAATTTACATCATGAGATACAAGTGATGTAAAACCGCAGCCGCCCGCGAAACGACCAACCGCCAGTTCATTTGCCTTCCCGCTCGCGACTGCCCGCCCGTCTGCCGCCCCCTTCCCCCGCCTTCCGCCGCCGCCATGGCCGAAGCTGGCGACCCCACTGCCTCCGCCGTCGCCATGGCCAAAGCCGGCGACCTCGCTGCCGGTGGGCTGACCCACGTCGTAGCCTCCGCTGCTGCCATGGTGTGACGCCCCCGATTTGACTGTATATTAATCGTACACGCAAACGTATACGATCAAGATCAGGGACTCACGGGAAGATATCACAACACAACTCTAGACACAAATTAAAATAATACAAGCTTTATATTACAAGCTAGGGGCCTCGAGGGCTCGAATACATAAGCTCGAATACACAAGAGTCAGTGGAAGAAACAATATCTGAGTACATACATAAGTTAAACAAGTCTGCCTTAAGAAGGCTAGCACAAAAGCAACAACGATCAAAAAGGCAAGGCCTCCTGCCCAGGACCTCCTAACTACTCCTCGAAGTCGAACTCCATGTAGAATCATCTTTGGGATCCTCTGGCTCCTGGACTCCATCATATGACCGTAGTAACCAGGAAAAGGGGGAAAAGAAGTAGGAAAGCAACCGTGAGTACTCATCCAAACTACTCACAAGCAAGGATCTACACTACATATGCATTGGTATCAATGGAATGGGTAGTATGCGTGGACTGAACTGCAGAATGCCAGAATAAGAGGGGGATAGCTAGTCATATCGAAGACTACGCTTCTAGCAGCATCCATCTTGAAGCATATAGAAGAGAGTAGATGGTAAGTTCACCAAGTATCATCGTATAGCATAATCCTACCCGGTGATCCTCTCCTTGTCGCCCTATGAGAGAGCGATCACTGTGTTGTATCTGGCACTTGAAAGGGTGTATTTTATTAAGTATCCGGTTCTAGTTGTCATAAGGTCAAGGTACAACTCTGGGTCCTCCTTTTACCGAGGGACACGACTACTCGAATAGGTAAACTTCCCTGCAGGGGTGCACCACATAACCCAACATGCTCGATCCCTCTGGCCGGGCACACTTTTCTGGGTCATGTCCGGCTTCGGAAGATCAACACATCGCAACCCTACCTAGGCACAATAGAGAGGTCAGCACGCCGGTCTAAATCCTATGACGCAGGGGTCTGGGCCCATCGCCCATTGTACACCTGCATGTTGCGTGGCCGACCGATGAGCATACGTAGCAACCTCCATTACAAAGGAAGTTGTGTTACACGGTCCAACCCGTCTTGCGCCGCTCAGTACCTGAGGTTAAGAAGGCTTCGGCTGATACCGTGATGTTGAGTGTCCATAACTGTTCCCGCGTAGTTGGTTAGTGCGTATAGGCCAGTGGCTAGACTCAAATCAAATACCAAGATCTCGTTAAGCGTGTTATTTAGAAGTAACCGCGGACGCCGGCCAGGGCCAGGCCCACCTCTCACCTAGGTGGTCTCAACCTGCCCTGTCGCTCCGCCACAAAGTAACAGTCGGGGGCCGTCGGGAACTCAGGCCCACCACTACCTGGATGGAGCCACCTGTCCTTTCAGCCCCCACATCGAAATCACATGCGGGAACTCTATGAGCCGACCCGACTTTAGTCACCACATGTATAGTATGTATGTATATATGTATATACACGTGATCACTCCCGATAGTATATGTCGGCGTTCTGGGAACAGGGGTCCCTAGACTTGCCTGCCTGCGGCCCATGGCGTGGCTGTGCTGGCAGGTCTGTATGGCCCATCATCATCAACAAGGCATTCAAGACCCTCGCGAGGGGCCAAGCCTCGCGAGGCGGACGGCACAAGACCTCCTCAGGAGTGGCCTCACCAGGCTGCCTCACGAGGAGCGGAGATATCAAGGCGGGGCAAACCTAGCGAGGCTCTCGTGGCGTGAGCCATGATGATCGACACCAGGCAGGCGCCAGTGCGCGCAGCGTCCTTGTTTCCTCTTTGGTGCCAAGGGGGCCAGCACAAGCGCGGAGTACCGAGGCATCAGGCAAAGGTTTCCATATCAGTGCAACGAGACCAAGACCAGAAGGACGGCAGGACGGAGGTCACCAGGGAGCCCAGGACGGTGTCACCACCAGAACCTTTGGCAGGTGAAGACCACCTTTTCTTAGGATAGCTTGTACTAGCTGTCCCCTTTCAAATTGGTCGCCGTTGTTGGCTCCCTTCCCGCTCAATATTTGGGGAGAGGACCAGGGCCTATATAAGTAGGACTAGCCACCACCAAAGGAGGGGGATCTCATCTCATCTGATCAGAGGCCAACCCTTAGCCACACCAAACACAAGAACACCTCAACCTAAGGAGGCTATTCTTCCCCTTGTACTATTCTTCATCAGCCCAAGAGGCAATCCACCACCACCACACTGGAGTAGGGTATTACACCACAACGGTGGCCCGAACCAGTATATACCTTGTGTCTTTGTGTTGCGAGTGCGTCGAGTTCGTCTGCGAGGCCTTAGCGAGCTAGGGCGTAGATCGGTAGGAGGGAAAGAACTTCGCGCGCACCCCAGAGTTTGAACCTTAAGGGTTTGCCGAAACCCGTGATCCAACATTTGGCGCGCCAGGTAGGGGTGCGCCGTAGCTTCCCTTCCGTCGATCGGCGCTCCATCGCTCCATCATCTCCATGGCGGACGCTTGCCGCGCTCGAGCTGAACGCTGGGCTACCCTCACTGCCCATGTTGCTCAGACGGCTCCCGTGGGCGAGCCACCTCGTCGTTCCCCGTCGCCTGCCGCCAACGCCGCCACCGGCTCGACGGGGAACGAGCAGCAAGCGTCCTCGCTGCACCCATCGGGGCGGCAGGATGGCCGAACCGCCACCCCATCGCTGACCCCGGCCGGCTCCTCGTCCCATGCACGTCGCGCTCCCATGGATGCGCAGGCTGCGCTCCTCATGGCGAACGAGCTCCTGCGCTACCGCCTGATCGACGACCTCTACGAGAACTGGCTTCACCGCGTCGCCGAGCTCGTCCGCGCCGCAGGGGGCTCCCCGACGCCATCCCCCTCTCTGCCTCGCCCTCCTCCAGCCACGGGTGACGTGGCTCGAGGAGCGCCTCCATGACCTCTCCCCCAAGACAGTGCCTTGGCGCCAAGGCGCGCGGCCCCACGGCGCGATCCACCACGCCCGGTGCCCGTGCGTGAAGAAAGAAGCTGCCAAAAGATTCCTCGGCCGTGAGAAGCTGCATCTGCGCTCCCCGCGCCACCATGCCAAGCCCGCGCGCTACCCGCGGTGGGGGCACGCGGGCCTCATCAAGTCCAAGCTCCACCTCTGAGGTGGGCCCCGACGACCACGGCTGGCTACCGCGCCTTCACCCCCGAGCTGCGTAGCATCGTTTGGCCGGGCAAGTTCAAGCCGGATCTGCCTCCTCGCTACGACGACACCCCCGACCCCTTGGAGTTCCTGCAGCTCTACAAGTTGAGCATCGAAGCGGCCAACGGTGACGAGAAAGTCATGGCGAACTGGTTTCCTATGGCTTTCAAGGATGGTGCCCGCTCCTGGCTCCTGAACCTGCCGCAAGGCTCGATCTCCTCCTGGGATGAGATGCGCGACCGCTTCGTCGCCAACTTCTAGGGCACTCGTGACCGCCCGCCGGCCGCGGGTGACCTGCGCCGTATCAAGCAAAAACCAGGAGAGACCCTCCAGAAGTACATCCAGCGCTTCTACAACACTCGCCTCAAGATCCCCAAGGTTACGGATGAGGCCATCATCTCCGCGTTCTCTGACAGCGTCCGCGACATGAAGATGAAGGAGGAGCTCTCTATCCACGAGGAGCTATGCACATATCAGGAGTTGTTTAACCTGGAAACCAAGTGCGAAGAGCCGAGGAGGGTCGCCTCTCCCTCCTCGAGCTGCCAACTGCGGGCGCAGAGGAGAAGAAGGCCAAGGCCAAGGACATGAAACGCAAGGAAGCAGTCGTGCTCGCAGCGGAGCTGGACACCAAGCGAGGCAGGGACCATCCCGAGTCATCCAAGGGCAGCCGACCATTCTGCGCCTTCCACAACCTGAACACCCACAACACCAGTGACTGTCAAGAACTCAGAGCCATTCGCGAGGGACGCTTCGGTCGACGCCCCGAGCGCAGTGACCGGGGCTACGACCGAGGAGGAGGACGTGGAGGCGGACGCTGGGACGACCGTGGCCCACGCCAGGAGTGGTGTGACAGACCTCATGAGGACCGCTGGCAGGATCATCCTCGCGAGGGTGCCTGGAGGGACTAGCCTCGCGAGGATCGTCCCCAGGGCAACGCCGGTCTTCCCCCGCTGCCGCCACCACCAAGAAGGAATGACGACCACCATCAAGACGAGGGGGTTGGGGGCTTCCAGGAGCCGCGCGCAATTTCCTGCATCTTGGGCGGCGCACAGGCCCCAGCCTCGCAGTGTAGCTTCAAACAGTTCACTCATGAAGTGAATGTAATCCTCCCCAAGCTCGAGGCCACGCGCCCGCTCAGGTGGTCCCAGTGCGCCATCACCTTCAGCTCGGCAGATCAGCTCAAATGCGCAGCCACCACTGGCGCCCTCCCGATGCTTTGTTCACCAGTCATCAGCAACGTGCAAGTTACCAAGACCCTCATCGACGATGGCGCAGGGCTCAATGTCCTGTCCGTCGACGCGTTCAATATCCTCCAAGTGCCATATGAGCAGCTTCAGCCTACCAAGCCTTTCTCAGGAGTGACCGACGGTTCCACCACACCGATAGGGCAGGTCAGCCTCCGTGTCACCTATGGGGAACGCAAGAACTACCACACCGAGCTCATTGACTTTGACGTCGCGCACATCCGTCTGCCATACAATGCCATCCTCGGGTATCCAGCCCTGGCCAAGTTCATGGCGGTGACACACCACGGTTACAATGTCCTCAAGATGCCAGGAAGCGGCGGAATCATCACGGTCGTGCGAAGAGAGGGATGCGGTGTGCTCCCTCGAATGCGCCTTTCAAGCTGCCGCGATCGACGACCCCGACAGCAAGAGCGAGGATCCTCCCGAGGCGATCCCCAAGAAGAAGAAGTTGCGTCGTGCCGGACCTCAGAAGGGTGGCGTCACGGCTAGAACCTCGTCAGGATCAGCGCCCGCTCCAGGGGCGCCCCCCTCCATCGCATAGGAAGGCGCGCCCGGCGCCCTCCTCGGGCAGGGATCGAGGGATCTCTTCTGGAGGGCCTCAGACCTTGCCAACATCACGAGGGAGGCGCTTGGGCACCACTTGGAGGTGTGCTTCGCGGCACGTTTCCCTCAGGAGAACACAAGGCAAAGAGCACCCACCGCTCAGGAGTTCATCACCAAGACCACTCAGGAACTGCAAGATGCAAGGGCCATGTGCGGCGACCATCGCTCATGAGGCGCAGCTCCCCATCCAGGCGAGGATGCTGGGTCGCGCGTTCGCATCGACATACCAGGGCTTAACAGGGCCGCATCTCAGGATCCTTTCTGGCCTTCGCGCGTGGGCCGTTGTGAGGGTCCACCACACAGCTATGTTTGTATGCACTTCGGCTTGCCGAGAGTGTCGTCAGCCTATTAGTGCAACCTGCAGCGTGTCCTGGTGGCTCAGGAGGCCAGGCACCACGCCGTCCTGGCAGAGATGGAGATGGTCCTCAGGGAACCACCTGAGCCCCCAGAGCCTCCCGAGGCTCAGGGCCCTGGTGGCTCGTGAGGAGCCATTACTTCGCCGCGTGCCTTCAGCTGCACCAACTCTCCTTCATCGACAGAACCAGGTGACATTTTCCAAGTTCGTTTAGCTGGGAGCGCCCCTCGGGCTGCGTTATTCCCAGGCCACGTGGGTCCGTCTCTGTGGCATGTATCCCTTTTGCTTATGCCTTTAGTTTACCCTGTTGGGGGCGCCCCTCGGGCTGCATCATCCCCAAGCCGCTCGGGCCTGACCCAGTGGCATGTATCTTTCTGCATTTACCCAAGCTGAATTGCCTTCCATGCTTGATCTGCCTGATTACCTCCTGCCATGGGTCCGCCCCTCTATCATGCAATTCGCTCGTGCATTAAAAGGGGGGCTCCTGAGCATCACGACTCAGGAGCTCTTACTGGCTCTCCAGCCCTCACCCCTGGCCTTGACCACGGCATCGCGACCTGGCATACCAGTGGCGGCTGAGCTCGCTCGAGGGCCGGGACCTGAGGACGTAGAGCGCTTGCACCTAACCGTCTCGCAGGAATGCACAACTATCAATGATTCAAGACCAGGCTCAACCCGCCTTGAGGTAGGGCCCCGTGTGTCTCGCGCTGGCTCACGAGTACTCAGATACACTTCGCAGCCCCGTCGTGCAAGCCACATGTCAGGGCGGGGCTGTACGCGCCCCGGGGGCTCCTCCCGGAGGGGGGGCCTCCCACGCACAAGTGGAAGCACCATGCTCCATGCTGTCCGTCGACACTGTCGAGAAGAAGTTATGCCCGTGCACAAGCGGAAGCACTATGCTATGCGCTGGTGATAAACAACTGAGGGCGGCTCCACGGTCGTACCAACCTTAGGGAGCTCCAGAGCTCAGCGTCCGGCCTCACCACAACGCCTCCCCTCGGGAGAGCCGCGCGAGGGGGCTGCGCTCGGGTCATGCCCAAGCGCAAGCCACTCAAACAGGTATCCTGGACCTGGTCATCGCACGCCCCTCCCGAGGCCTCGGCGAGGGCAGGTATGGAAATTATTTGCGCGTCAAGGGGGACTCCTGAGCATCGCAACTCAGGAGCCTAACTGGTCACGTAGCCCCTCACTCCTTGGTCCGTCCTGGTCTCTGGTCGGCCCAATGGCAGTTGAGGTATGTGCGGGGCCGGGCTCTGCTGACGTAGAACATTAATCTATCCTCGCGTACTCTTAATGTAAGCTGTTTGCGCGTCAAGGGGGACTCCTGAGCATCGCGACTCTGGAGCCTAACTGGTCACGTAGCCCCTCACTCCTTGGTTCGTCCTGGTCTTCGGTCGGCCCAACGGCGGTTGAGGTATGTGCGGGGTCGGGTTCTGCCAACGCAGAACACAAAGCGGATAGGAAGAAAATTGCAAAATCTTGAAGCAAATATTACAAAACATATTGTCCTCACAATATCAAATGAAAGTTTAACGCCTCCACGAGGCCTGATGCATATTACAGGAACGAAATAGGAGAGTAGCCGCAGGTCACCCTTAGACACCGCCATCTCCTGCAGAAGGCGCTCTTCCTTGGGTAACGTTGCCTGCACCTGCACCACCAGCCGCAGGATCGGCGGCATTGCCGGACAAGGGTGCGGAGGCAAAGCCGCGAAACTTCTTCAGCAGGGTTTCCACCTGACCTTGCACGGCTGTGGCGGTGGCTGCATAGTGATCATCAGCCACAGCCTCCAGCAGCTCATCAAGACAAGCGCTGGGGTCGCAAAGGTGTAGATGGCTGAAGACACGAGTTAATGCAGCTGAAGATAGGACGCGAGCTTCTGCCTCTGCCATAGGACCGATACCATCCACGACTTCCTCGAGTGCCTTCACCAAGAGAGGAAGCAGCAGGGCGGGGCCATACTCATCGGTGGTCAGCGGCCTCACCAAGCCGTGCTCGTAGAGCGTCATCAGTGCCATGCGAGACCTCTCCTCGAGGTCGGCAAAGGCCACACGGTCTTCGGCCAGAACCCGTGCCTTGCCATCAAGATCGGCCTCCCTCTCCTTCACCATTCGATCCAGCTCTTCCAGCCGGCTGCGCTCGGCGGCCTGCGTCTTCCCCAGCTCCACCAGCTCAGCGTCATGGTTCTTGACGGCGTCCTCCCGGGCCTTCATCTCCTCCTCCTACACCCAGCGGCTGCGTGCTTCTTCGGCGTGCCTGTCGCACAGGCTCTTCAGCTCATCCTCCAGCTCTCTGCAGCGGTCGCGGGCGGCCTTAGCGTCCCTCAGTGCTGCCTCATGGTCAGCAGCAGCATTGGCGGCACTCTGCTTCTCCTTCTCGGAAGACGCCGCGGCCTGGCTTAGTGTCGCGTGAACTGCCGAGTTGGAGTGAAGCCAGCCAGAGGCCAGCTCCAGGCGCCCGGCCACCAAGAGCGAGTCTTCGCTCAGGAGATCTGCCTGCAACTGGGTCATCTCCAAAAGAGCACGCTCCAGGACAGCAGCAGAGGCAGAAGAACCTGGCAGTGGAGGTACGGCAGAAGGAGGAGGCGACACCGTCACCACAGCCTAAGAGACTACGGGTTTCGGAGCAGTCGGAACCTCCTCAGCCGGGCTAGACGCCTGCACCTCCAGCGCCGGCGGGGCCATGGGGGCTGGCTCCTCCCGGCGATGCTCCTCTTGGCCTCACAAAGACGACCGGGCTAGGGAGGCACGAGCGCTCGCGTCTCCTTTCTCAGCAGAAGGGGGCGCATCCGCTGTACCCTCCTTCCTCCTCTTCGCCGCAGACAGCGGCCTGGACAACCAAAGACGAAAATCAGGAAGCAGCGACGTGAGCAAAAACAAGACGGAGAGCAAACACTTACTGGTCCACCGCGGTGTATTCCACCCTCCGCTTGAGAAGCTTGAAGCCTGAAAGCGTTGGGGCCTAAGAAGTGGGCACGCGGGCTCCAACGGCAGAAGGCGGTGCGGCAGAAGGGCTGGAGCCAGCCCCAAGCGGTACCACATCGGAGGCAGCATCTCGAGAGACCAGCGAGGATCTCCCCCTTGTCGGGTTGAGGGGCAGCTCCCTCACCTCCTGGCGGGCGACGACCTCGGCGTCGTCTGGCAGGGCGCGGAGGATGTCGGCCTTACTCAAGGGGAAATTCTCCCCCATTCCCTCGGGGATATCCTTCGATCCCTCCTCCTCCTCTTCCTCCTCGCGGGACTCGTCAGAAGACACCTCCACCGGCTTCGGCGTTGCGGAGGCCCCAGCAAGCGCCGGCGGCACCAGCCCGCGCGCGTCAAAGGTTGGCCTGGAAGCAACGAATTTCTCCCAGTCCTTGCGATGGAACAAAGGAAGAAAGGCGCTTGATGGGTACTCTTGGTTGTCCCCAACCAAGAGACGCAGAACCGCAGTCAGCTCGTCCTCAGGCAGGGCCACCGGGCTCAGACGAACATTGTCTGCTTCATCTCCAAGTTTCCACAAGGGGCGCGTGCACGCCTGGAGTGGAGCAACACGCAGCGTCAAGAATTCCCTCAGGAGCATAACCCCAATCACCTTGGCAGCCTTCGCATTACCCGGCTTCAAATCGGTCTGCATCTGCTCCAGCACCGACGATGCCCGCTCATCGGCAAGCTCTGCACGGGGCCACCCCTTGTCAGACTGGGGTGCCTCCGTTGGCAGTGCCAGGCTCGCGTGGGCGCACTTAGCATCCATCATGACCCATTTGGCCCGAATGTTGTCGTCTCTCTTCCCGGTGCTCGAGATTGAGTTGGCCTTGCCGGATGCGACGAAGTTGGCGCACCCAGAGACATGTCCATCGCTGACGCGAAGGAAGAAGAAGTGGCGTAGAAACGCCACGGACGGCATCACGCCTAGGTATGCCTCGCAATAGTAGGCGAAGATGGACATGAGGAGGATAGAGTTGGGACGGAGGTGCAACGTTTGCAGCCCGTAGTGGTCGAGGACCTCATAAAAGAAATCGGAGAAAGGGGGAACCAACCTGGCGGCGATGCTGCTCGAGAAGAAGGGAAAGAAGGTGCTTCCCTCAGGCTCCGGCACGTCGGAGGCAAGCCGGAGCCCCGTCTTCCCCCATTCACTACTCGCCCCCGCCCTCAGCAAGCGCATGGTGGCAAGGTTCTTCTCCGTGACGTTGGGCGCATCGAGGGCTGGCTCGAACCAGGCCGGCGCCAAGGAGGACTTGACATTGTGCGGCGCCATTTGTCGCCGATGTGGAGCGAAGTTGAAGCGGATCTAGATGTTCCGGCAGCAAGAAGCGGGAAAGGGGATCTGGAGCAAGGCGAGGAAGAAGCAATGATGGCAAGCGTTGTCCGCACCAACCTTTTTGTCAAGTCAGGCAGTTGCCGAGGCAGCGTGGGGAAGCGGAGACGCTCACGTCCAATTAACTACCATGCGTCAACCAAGGCCGCAGGCTTTTGGGGCCCGCGGCGCTCCGCGCTTGATCCTTTGGCTTCGCCTCGAAGCCAAGCCCGAGCGCGCCTTGGGCCCAGGGGCTACTGTCCGCATTCTGGGAATGGGGGTCCCCAGACTTACCTGCCTGCGGCCCATGGCGTGGCTGTGCTGGCAGGCCTGTACGGCCCATCATCATCAGCAAGGCATTCAAGACCCTCGCGAGGGGCCAAGCTTCATGAGGCGGACGACGCAAGACCTCCTCAGGAGCGGCCTCACCAGGCTGCCTCGCGAGGAGCGGAGATATCAAGGCGGGGCGAACCTAGCGAGGCTCTCATGACGTGAGCCATGATGATCGACACCAGGCGGGCGCCAGCGCGCGCAGCGTCCTTGTTTCCTCTTTGGTGCCAAGGGGGCAAGCACAAGTGTGGAGTACCGAGGCATCAGACAAAGATTTCCATATCAGTGCAACGAGACCAAGACCAGAAGGACGGCAGGACGGAGGTCACCATGGAGCCCAGGACGACATCACCACCAGAACCTTTGGCAGGCGAAGACCACCTTTTGTCAGGATAGCTTGTACTAGCCGTCCCCTTTCAAATTGGCCGTCGTTGTTGGCTCCCTTCCCGCTTAATATTTGGGGAGAGGACCATGGCCTATATAAGTAGGACTAGCCACCACCAAAGGAGGGGGATCTCGTCTCATCTGATCAGAGGCCAACCCTTAGCCACACCAAGCACAAGAACACCTCAACCTCAGGAGGCTGTTCTTCCACTTGTATTGTTCTTCATCAGCCCAAGAGGCAATCCACCACCACCACACTGGAGTAGGGTATTATACCACAATGGTGGCCCAAACCAGTATAAACCTTGTGTCTTTGTGTTGCAAGTGCGCCGAGTTCGTCCGTGAGGCCTTAGCGAGTTAGGGCGTAGATCGGTAGGAGGGAAAGAACTTCGCGCGCACCCCAGAGTTCGAACCTTAAGGGTTTGCCGGAACCCGTGATCCGACAGTATAGCATGGCAGACAGACAAGAAGGTAGGGTCACTGATGGAATACTAGCATCATATACTAAGCATTTAGGATTGCAGGTAAGGGTAACAACTGTAGCAACAATGACAGACTATGCAGCAGAATAGGATTAACCGGAAGCAGTAGCATGCTACACTACTCTAATGCAAGCAGTAGAGAGAAGGAATAGGCGATATCTGGTGATCAAGGGGGGTGGCTTGCCTGGTTGCTCTGGCAAGGAGGGGTCGTCAACACTGTAGTCGTATTGGGTAACAGCGGCGTCCATCTCGTAGTCTACCAGAGAGAAGAGGGGGGAGAAACAAGGAATACAATGCAAACAGATGCATATCGATGCATGACATGACATTAAGCGGTGCTAGGTGTGCCCTAACACGGTAGGTGATACCGGCGAAGGGGGGAAACATCAGGGAAAGTATTCCCAGTGTTTCACGTTTTTGGACAGATGAAACGGAGGTGGATTGTTGCACGTTCGCTACGCTAGGGGCGTGTGGCGGATGAACGGACTGCGAATTCGCATTCATCTCGTTGTTCTTAGCAACTTTCATGTACAAAGTATTTTCATCCGAGTTATGGTTTATTTTATATGATTTTTCAAAGTTTTATTCATTTTTGAAATTATTATTAATTGAAAATTAAATAGCAATTTTCTATGAGTACACACTGAAGTGTACCCAACAGAGTTGTTAGAGGCTGACAGTGGCCACTGTTGACTGCTAGTCAGTAGTCAACAGTCAGCTGTTGACTAGTCAAACTGACCAATGGGGGGTCCACCTGTAATAGACAGAGTTATTTAACAGAGTTTAATTTAAACCAGAAGGGTTTATTAGTGGGGTGGGCCCCATCTAACAGTGACTAACTAATTAACAGTTTAAGTTTTAATTATGAAACCAGTTTAATTAAGCACGAGGGCCCACATGTCATTGGGTGCAACGCTAACCAAGGTTATTTACGAAGTGGGTTAATTAAAAGGGTTGGACCCACTTGTCAGCAGTTCACTAGGTTTGTTTAATTAATCCCAGTTTAATTTGGACGTCGGTCCCATTTGTCATTTACACTTGGGTGGTAGTTTAGAGGCCAACTTAGCGGCTAATCCCGCGGGGTCCACCTGTTAGTGGCCCACGGGACAGTTCAAATGGTCGACCAGGCCGGCGAGGCAGAACACGGTGACACCATGCGGGAGCTCGCTGGAATCGCCCCTCTGGCCAGGAACGGGCACGTGGTTGGGCGCGTCCGACAGCATGGGAGGCACCGCGTCGGACGGTGGTCATGACAAGTCATTAGGGAGGCCAAGAACGCCGCCTACGCTAACAGCAGGCGGCGGTCGGAGTTTGGCCCCGCGGCAAATGGTGCCAGGGACGGCCTAATCGAGCAAGGGGAGGGGAACAGACGGTGGCTCACAGTGGAGCTGTAGGGATGGAAGCGGGCTCGACGGGGATCTGAGAGGCGGTCGAGGTTGAAGAAGAGACGGCGGCGGCGACTTGGTGAAGCTCCTGCTCGCTGCCGTGTGGAGTCAAGAGGCAGCCCCTCGAAGCGTTGGCCTGCTCAGGGAGGCCGGTGGCCATGGGGTTCACGGCGGCGCGGCGTCGGGCGCGGTCGGGCGGTTGCGGGGAGAGGGAGTGCTACCTCTTGAGCATGCGTTGGTTTTCCCTTGAAGAGGAAAGGGTGATGCGGCAAAGTAGCATAAGTATTTTCCTCAGTTTTTGAGAAGCAAGATATCAATCCAGTATGAGACTACATGCAAGTCGCCTAGTACCTGCACAAACAATCGAGAACTTTGCAACCAACGCGATAAAGGGGTTGTCAATCCCTTCACGGCCACTTGCAAAAGTGAGATCTGATAAAGATAATAAGATAAATATTTTTGGTATTTTTGTTGTATAGATTGGAAAATAAAGATTGCATAATAAATAGTAAACTAGAATTGTAGATCGAAAACTTATATTATGTAAAGTAGACCCGAGGGCCATAGGTTTCACTAGTGGCTTCTCTCATGATAGCATATATTACGGTGGGTGGACAAATTAATGCTGAGCAATTGATAGAGAAGCGCATAGTTATGATGATATCTAAGGCAATGATCATGAATATAGGCATCACGTTCGTGTCAAGTAGACCGAAACGATTCTGCATCTACTACTATTACTCCACACATCGACCGCTATCCAGCATGCATCTAGAGTATTAAGTTCATAAGAACAGAGTAACACATTAGGCAAGATGACATGATGTAGAAGGATAAAACTGACTGTCATGATGCAGCGAGAGCCAGTCAGCTCTCTGGAGGTCTCAAATCCTTAAAGATTTTTTCCGCATTACGCGAGGGATTGGTACTTACCTGATCAAGTGTTTACATCATCCTAGTCCGGATACTAGGGGATGTGCATATATTTCTATTGTCAAACTCCTATGGCTAAGTGAGAGTGCTAAAGTCGCATAGTCTGAGTGCATGGTTCATTGCGTTAAACACCTCCTTCAAGGACCAAACAATTGGATCAAGAGTGTTTAGATTTCATCCTGAACACCCCCGTATTTCCTACGTGGGGGCAGAAGCCGACAATTGACCAACTCTTAGATTTCACATAAAATGGCCGCATAGGAGGAGAAATTTTTAAAGCATTATATTACATAAAAGTTTTGTTTCATCATACAAGGCAAAGACAACATGAATGCATTCATTCGAAAATAATGTCTTGCCCACACTGCATTGCTACAATGCGAGACCCCTCTAGGACATCTGCAAAATAGTGCTCGGGTGTGCGGTGCTCCTTGCCCTTTGGCGGCCCCTTGGTCAACTCGATGGCGTCCATCTTCGCCCACCACATCTCGCAGCGGGCGAAGGCCATGTGTGCACCTTCAATGCAGGCTGATCGCTTGACGACGTCCAGCCGAGGACATGCATTCACCATCCGCTTCACGAGTCTGAAGTAGCTGCCGGGCATAGCTTCGGCTGGCCACAGCCGGATTATCAAATCCTTCATGGCTAGTTTGGCCAACCTATGCAGCTCCACCAGTTGTTTCAGCTGATCGGTGAAGGGCACGGGATGCTCTAGCGCAAGATACCGCGACCAGAACAATTTCTCCGTGAAGCTCCCTTCTTCGGCTCAGAAGAACTCTGCGGCGTTGGACACGCTGTGCGGCAGATCTGTGAAGGCTCCTGGAGAACTCCGAATCCGGGTTAGTAAGAAATACTTATTCTTCATATTTGCTTTCCATACTAAATGCCTTACCCGCCACAATCTTCTTGGCCTCTTGGATCTCCTGGAGGGCGCCCTGGGCTTCAACCGGGGCCGCTTCCACGCTTTGATGAGCCTTGAAGAGTTCAGTCTCTCGAGCCGAAACATCGCCCTCCAGGGTCTCGTACTTCCTCACCGCGTCCTGGAGCTCTTGCTGGACCTCGTTCAACCGGGCCTTCAGCTTCTTGCGAGTAGCCTGCTCCTTGACAGCTTTCCCCTCGGCTTCGGCCAGGGCCTTTTTCAGGGCCTCGACCTCGGTCGTCACCACTACACATATAATGACACTATGGTCACTATACATCATTTACTCTTTCCGAATATATAGCGAGCCATTGCATACCTTGCTGGTCTTCCAGCTGCTTCCTCGCCTGACCAAGCTCTTCTTCGGCTCGCTGTAGTTTCTGCTTTAGTCTGGAGACTTCGGCAGTGTGAGAAGTCGCGGCTAGGAGCGATGCCTGCTTATTCACATCAGACACAGTTTGGTTAGTTTCCTGCGAAATTTAATTGATCCTCTATACGGCTTTTCTTTCCGAACACCGGACAGTGTCTCAGGGGCTACTGTCTATGTGGGGATTTTCTCGGTTAAACGTCGCTTACCTCAAAACCTGTAAGCAGGCTGCTACAGGCTTCGGTCAGTCTGCTTTTAACAGACTGAACCTTCTCAATCACCGTACCCATAAGGATACGGTGTTCTTCCACAATGGAAGTGCCCCGTAGCGCTTGCAAAAGATTGTCCGGCGCCTCTGGTTGGACAGAGGTCGCTGGCGGGACAGGCACGCCTCCTTCTCTTGAAGGAAGCTGCTTGTCGGACTCCGGGGCTGTATGGGTCTCCAGATCCATGCTCAGAGGGGGGCCGAATTGAGCAGGGCACCGATCGTCAGTCTCCATGGGGGCTTGTTCCCCCATGTGTCCGGCAGCCGAGGTATCGCCCTCCGGTGCCGCCTTGACGGCCTCCCGAACCTCTCCCTAGCATGTGAAGGTCCTTCAGGACAACACATTGACGTTTCCCTTGGCCTTGGGAGAGTAAGCGGCTGGCGGTGTCTCGCTGGCCATCTCCTTTGAGTCCAACGAGCCTCATGATGAGGATCGCTGGGAGCTGTCGTTGGCCAGACTGCAATAGCATAATCAATCATGTCAATACAACAAAGAGGAGAGGTTAGATTTATTGGCATGTATGTGTCTTAGTGCTTACGATGTGACCCGAAGCTTAGTGCGGGGACGTCGCTCTGGACTGTTGTCGATGTCCCATGCGGAGCTGCCCACGAGCAGCCCTTTCCCCTTCTTGGGCGCCTCCGCCTCCAGAATTGTGGAGGCCGCCCTCTTCTTCCTCCCCCCATCAGGGGGAGAATCGCTCTCCTCCTCCTCCTCATCGTCGTCGTCTTCGGCGACGGAGGAGCGGGTCTTGTCTTCGGACGTCGCGTCTGAAGCGCCCTTGCGGCGGGGGCCACTCCGGACCCCCTTGGCCTTCCCTGTGGCCTTCTTCGCCGGCGCCGTATAGGGCGCCGGCACCAGCATCTTAGCTAAACGCGGGATGACTGGTTCTTCAGGCAGCGGAGCCGGACACTGGATCAGCTTCGCCCTCTCCATCCAGTCCTGAAAAAGCAATGATAATAAAAGCTTAGATATCATCCTTGAAACAAGCAAGTAGGGGATGCGTTAAAATTAACATACCTCGTTGGCGAGGTGGTTAATGTCATGCCCGCGGTCTGAATCTGTGGCCGGCGGTGTCTCGTTGCCCTTGAAGAGCAACTTCCAGGCGTCTTCGTGAGTAGTTTTGAAGAGCCTCTTCAAGGTATGGTGCTTCTTCGGATTGAACTCCCATAGAAGGAGGCTTCGACTTTGGCACGGGAGAATCTGGCGAACTAGCATCACCTGGATTATATCAACAAGTTTGACATCTTTGTCCACCATGCTTTGAACGCGCGTCTGCAGCGCTATCAGCTCATCTGGCGAACACCAGTTCGGGCTCTTCTCAACCCAGGAGGTAAGCTGCATTGGAGCACCGGAGTTGAATTCGGCAGCTGCGGCCCAGTTCGCGCCACAGGGTTCTGTGATGTAGAACCATTGTTTCTGCCATTCCTTGACAGTCTCCAAGAAAGTGCCTTTCGGCCAGGAGACATTGGTCAGCTTGCTTACCATGGCGCCTTCGCACTCCACATGCTGGCCATCCACCACCTTCGGCTTCACGTTGAAGACCTTGAGCCACAGCCCGAAGTAGGGTTGAATGCGGAGGAAGGCCTCACACACGACGATGAACGCCGAGATGTTGAGGAAAGAGTTCGGGGATAGATCATGGAAGTCTATCCCGCAATAGTACATCAACCCGCGGACGAAAAGGTGGAGTGGAAACCCTAGCCTGCGAAGGAAATGAGGGATGAATACCACCCTCTCGTTGGGCTTTGGTGTGGGGACGACTTGCCCCTGGGCTGGAAGACGGTGGGCGATTTCCTTCGCCAAGTACCCGGCCGCCCAAAGCTCAGTAATGTCCTCCATGACAGAGGAGACAATCCACTTGCCTTGACCTCTGAATCCGGACATGGTTGAGTGCTAGCTTGAGTGGGAAGGAGATGAGAACTTGGGCGCTGGAGCTCAAGAGTGGAAGGGCAGAGGAAGAGAGAAGGCGTGGGAGAAGAAGGGGGGATCCTTATCCCCTTATAAAGGCATTAAATATCGAACGCCTCCCCACTCACCTTAAAACTCGCCTATTCGCAAGGGATGTGTAAATGGCATGGTTGTGTTATCCACGCCCGCTTTGATGAAAATCCCGCAATAAGGGGACACGATCTCTGCTTTGACAAGACGTGACAATGAAAACGCATCTCAAAGCGTGGAACGGCGGACAAAAATGGTTCGATATAATGACCGAACAGATGTGACGTCATCTTGCAAAAAGTTGTCAGCAGATGGGACTCGTGAGATACTATATTCCTTGTGGTTGTGTGTGGTACTTGTGTTGCAGATCTGGACACCTTCGTTTCATCCGAAGACTATCTTGGAGTGTTCGAAAAATAGAACCCGCCTTGCAATGCCGAAGACAATCTGCGCGCCGGACACAATGTCATTGAAGCCTAGTTCAGGGGCTACTGAGGGAATCCTGGACTAAGGGGTCCTCGGGTGTCCGATCTATTGGATATGGGCCGGACTGATGGACTGTAAGGATACAAAGACCGAAGACTCCACCTGTGTCCGGATAGGACTCTACTTGGCGTCGAAGGCAAACTTGACGACCAACTATGAAGATTCCTTTCTCTGTAACCGACCTTGTGTAACCCTAGGTCCCTCCCGTGTCTATATAAACCGGAGGGTTAGGTCCATAGATAGGCCGAATCCTTATAATCATAGCCAGGTTAGACTCTTAGGGTTTAGCCATTACGATCTCGTGATAGATCAATTCTTGTAATACTCATATTCATCAAGATCAATCAAGTAGGACGTAGGGTATTACCTCCATAGAGAGGGCCCGAACCTGGATAAACATCGTGTCCCTCGTCTTCTGTTACCATCGATTTTAGACGCACAGTTCGGAACCCCTTACCCGAGATCCGCCGGTTTTGACATCGACAGCGGGCACGGCTAGGAGACGCCGCCGCAGAGGAAGGGCCCGAGGCGGCACCCAGATCAGCATCAAGTCTGCGGAACAGCCCAGCCGCAGACTGCTTTGAGCCCTCCGAGGCCCTGCTGCGCGCGGAAAACTTCTTGACCGTCGACTTCTTCTTCTTCTTGGAGACGGGTCCGGCAAGGGGCAAATCCTCAATGCTAGAGAACAATGGAGACAATGGGCAAGCTGGAAGATTGGAGCAAACGCCAGAGAGAGAGGTGCCCCTCACACCATGGGTCGCAGCAACCCTCGCTCCCACACTCCCAGCCGCGTCCTTAGGCCCACCGCCCGCAGGCGCATTCTCCTTGAGCAAGTCACGATCTTCAGAAGCCAAGTCATCCTACTCAGACTGCGTGAATCAATGATCAGTGTCAGGGTTGGAGTTGTCGGGGAGGCCATCATCATCCTTGCCAGAAGACGGGCGGAGGGGCGGAGGGGCGGGGGAGGGGGCGAGGCGTGATTGGCCGCCCCCTCGACACGCACCCGGAGGCGGAAGCCACCAGCAGAGGTGAAGACGTCCACCAAGCCGCGGACGCACAGTGAATCAACACACCACATCCTAAGCCGGACTGGGCCCGGAACGAGCAGCGACTCAGAGTAGTTGCGTGCAAGTATGCGATCTGCCGCAGTCTACTTGCGATCCTGCGTATAATCTTTACGATGATCTGCGAAGCTGTTTCAAGGCTTGAAAGTTTAAACTCAAAGGCGACGCACCTGCAGCACGTACATTTGTGCTGTGCCTAATCTATCTTTCATGATTTGATCGTTTCAAACGGAAGAGGATAAATGCCAAGCTGTCGTGTGTGTTTGAAGAACAGCTGGTTCTGATGCTCTGTTATGTTCGATCATCCCAAAAGCCAGAACTACGGAAATTATTTGACTAAGGAAAAGGAAAACGACATGTCTTCACCACTAGTTTATTACTACTAGCATTGCGCCAACTTTGCACACATCATACTCCTAAATTATGCGTATTATAACGCGGTCGAAAATCATAAACAAAACAAGATCATAAAATAAACGCTCAGGGGCAACCATTTGTCTTCTCAAATGCTGAGGCGCAACCATTTCTCCTTTGTTGTCCTCTTCCTCGACTGCATCTTCTACCTCCTGCATCCAGCAGCTCGCTCATAAGATGCCTCGGAAGCATTTGAGAGATGGCAACGCAGCCTATGACACGGGGAGCTCGCTGTACGACTCCTACGAGCTGGCCTCCGTCAACAGGATCCTGGACCGCCACCTCGCTGTAGCTGGTCCGCCGTCTCCTGGTGAGTCCCGGCGGGAGGGGCCTCCCATGGAGGGAAAGAACCAGCAAGTCGTGGCGTTCAGGGCCCGCAGGAAGGTGACGCTGAGGGCTCTCTTCAGGGGAGTGGCCTCGTGGGCGGTCAGGCCGAGAACGCGGCCGCGTGCTTGCGCCTGTGTCGGTGTTGCTCCGGCTCGCAGTAGTGCGGTTGGATCTGAAAGATGGTGAGGTGTCCGTCGATCCTCTCTTCTGTTCTGCTTTGGTCTTGCACCATTTCTCTATGGATTTTCTTGGTTATTGCGGTTTTATGTGTAAAAGAAACAGGTTGTCTTTTGTATCGGCTGTTGTTCATGGATCAACCAGATGTGCAGCAAGCATGATCATGTAAATACATACTAATATTTTCTCATGTAAATGTATGATTCGAGCTTGTATTGGTTGAACAAATATGCACTTGATTTTATTTTATTTTTGAAAAGGAGGTTAAACCAGCGGCCTCTGTATTAATCGATGCATGCAGCCATCTTTATTAATTACTTCCTCCGTTTGTTTTTATTAGACGTTCAGACAACTTGTTTTGTGCTGTTTTTGAACAGTGTCTGAAAGTCTAAAATGTCTTATAAAAATAAACAGAGGTAGTATTTCACAAAGGTCTAACAAGAACATACATCAAATCATCTGAAGCCACCACTCACACCTACAAATTTGATAATGAGGAGTGTTCTCACTCCCCATATCTAAAACCGGTGTCGTCACTGATCCATCCACACAACGTATCAGGACTAACAACCGGTGCAATAGACCTAAAGCACACACCGCATACATACGTTTTAGAAGTCGCCATCTTCATCAGACCAGTGACCGATCTTCCGGAGAGAGATCTGCATCATCCTTGCCAGTCCGGATATCCGTCGATGCCACCACGACGCCCAGCGGTGCCACCGCCCTGCGCTCGTCATCCAGACGCGAAGGCTCTGAAAGATCTCTCGTGCGTAGCACCTGCCAATCAGGCACAACTCAGCATAGCACATGTCGGCCAGGCATGACTTGAGAGCTCCACGAGCCGCTCCACATCCTGCCTCTGTCTTCCGACGTTGCTCCACAAACGATGCTCCCAGGAGAGAAACGGCATCGTAGTACCGTCATCGTCTGATCTGGAAGACCAGATCCTAGGGTTTCCCCCGAAACAGTGCCCATCACCAGCAACTGTCAAGAACCCAAACAGTGCCCACCACCACTCAGCCCTCAAGGAGACACCCTCAGGAAGGTCACGGCATCAAGGACGCCGCCGCCGCCCACCGGAATTAGGGTTTTCACCCGAGAGGTGCGGAGGGGGGGAATGAAGGAGGAGAGATAGACCGACGTCTCCAAGAAGAAAAGCGGTGCCCTTGGGCGTCATCGGCGACGCGGCCAACCGGGGCCGACCAAGGGGTTTCCCCCAATCTGGATCTCCTCCACCAGGTTCACCCGCGGCCAGGGTCCCGGCAACCATGTCGACACCGCTAGGAACCCGTAGGAGAGAAACACACCAATCAGGACCGGGTGACAGTGGTCAGATTTGGCGCCGCCGGCAGCCAGAGCAGTCACGCCAGGCCATGGTCCGTGGAAGATTCGTCGGCCGTCCGACCGAACCACCGGCACCACGCCCGCCCCGCCTCTCGCCGACACGGAGGGGCCTCGCCGGGCCACTCCTAATCCAATTGCTCTCGAGCGCTAGGCAGAGCAACAAGGGCCCCGCCGCCGCAGTCCCCGGGTGCGCCACGAGCTTGCTTGGCGGCAGCCTCATGCGGCGGCGAGGGAGGGAGGCAGAGGAGGTGGGTGCGCCGGCGGCGGGAGGGTGGTCGCCCTCGAGTCGCCCGAGCAAGGGCGACGCCTTGTGGAATGCACGTGAAAAGTGTCAAATATGCACTTGATGAGCTTTGCATTAGAATACTAGTCATTTTTCTCAACTTTCTGCACAGGTAATCACCCTAAAATTATTGTCTGGGTTGTATCGGCACCCGCGAATCCAAATGTACCATAATGGCGTCTCCAACGGTGGAACTCCGCGGAAACATCCATAGATTGTAACATCCCAAATTTTCAATTTGGAATGTTATACATTAGATCATCATTGCATATCATATTTTATTGCATTTTGGCTTGATGCTAGAAAATTTTACGCAACTCAAGGACACACGAAGAGAGTTGGGGATTTCGTAATTTTCATATTTGAGTTTTCTCAAATTTTGAAAAGAGAATCGATTGATTTTAATTATTTTCTCTTTGAATATTTCTTTTATGAAAATAAAAGTGAGGGGATAAAATGAATTTCTCAAAATAAAGAAATATTGGAGATTTAATATTAAAATTAAATAAGAATTTTATCCGGAGTTTTATCGCTATTTTGTTTGAATTAGGAAAAAAATATGCGTTTTTCAAAATTGCGTTATAGGCCCAAATAAATGTTCACCTTGTCCGCTATATTTTTAGAGGACCGGGAAAATTTATTTCAGGATTTTTGAGTTCGTTTAGTATTTCTTTTCCTTGTTTTTCCGCGCGGAATTATTTTAAAAAAAGTCAACCGACTTAGTCGGGCCGTACCCGACTAGGACTTTCGCCGCCCAGGCTTTATAAGCCGCCCCGCCGATCCCGCAGCCCACCCCAGCCCACCCGCCGCCGCCACCGAACCCTAACCCTAACCCGCGACCGCGCCGCCACCCGCTGTTGCCGTCGCCCTCGCCGCTGACCCCGCGCCGCCACCGCCGCCGCCCTCGCCGCCGACCCCACCGCCGGAGTTGACCGCCACCGCCGCCTCCACGCGAACCGAGGTAGCCACCGGTTTTCGTCAGGAAACCGTTTGTTTTTTTAGAAACCCGGTTATTTTTTTAGATCGGTTTTGTTTTTTTTCGGTTTAGTTATTTAGCGAACGCCCGTTCGTACGTATGTTTTAACGAACGGTTTTCACTCGTTAACCGCAGACAGCGAACGTTCGTTCGCTAGCCTGTTCTTCTGTTTTTCTTTTTCTAGGGTTTTTCCGCGATTATTTTCGATCGCGATTTCTGACCCGATTTTCGTTTTATTTTATCTTTTTGCTCGTTTATCGGAATCATGCGATTCAAGCTCCTAGATCTTCGTCTCGAAGCCCTCTTTCTTTTTAACCAACTTGACAAGATTTTGCTACTGTAAAATTTGACTTAAGTCTAGATTACTAAACGGATCTTGTTTCTTTCGCGGTTTGAGTTTCGTTGCTTCGTTTGATTTGATTCTTTTTGCAAACCGGAGCTCTTAAGTTGAACTTTCTGGTTAGATTTCTTATTTGAGTTTTACCCATGCTTCTAGTTGAGTGCTTATTGTATGTTTGTTTGATTGCGATAGAGTACCCGGAGTGTGAAGCGTGCTACTACGAGTCTCTAGGTTTCACAGATCATCAGCAAGGCAAGTAAAACTTTGATCATACCTTTTTACTACCCAGTTTTATTGCATTAGACCAATCCTCAAACAATTGCATGGTTAGGATTTGATTAACTTGTGGGTTTTGGGAAGTCGATGAGGTAGTACCTATTCACCTGCTTATTATCAAACCTATGGGAGTTACTTCTACGTTGCTTATATTGCTATGCTATGCTAGTAGACGTGGATTGAGTTTGAGTGTATTCATGACAGATGTGAGTTTGTTAATTAATGGTTCAACTTAAGGTGGCAACTTAAACACACATCTGGGTGGATTGCTTGTGGGCACCTGGAGAATCCAGTGCTGTCCTAGGATATCCCGGAGGACCCGTGTGATCATCCTATGGCCCGCCACCCAGGCTCAAAGGGATCATAAGATTATTCATGCTAGAAACTTCCGTGTGCAGCCACAAGCCATTATGGGCTCTGACATAGTTGAGTAAGTTGCGTGAAGCTCTCGAAGAGGTAGACTAGCAGATGTAGTGGGTTGTAGGTGGTACTGTCTATCCAGAGTAGAGAGTTAATGCTTCAGAAAGACTGTGTCTCGAATCTCCGACCATGGATGTATTCGAGTCTTGTGGGGAAAAGTGTGCAAACCTCTGCAGAGTGTATAAACTAATCATGGTTAGCCGTGTCCCCAGTTATGGACGTTTTGAGTATCTAGTTCTTGAACTATTATGTTGAGCTCATCACCCTTATTATAATTTGATTGGGTTTAATGATGATGCTTAATTGGGATTGAGTTGGAGGAACTTTCTCAATGTTTAACAACCACCATGATAGTTAAATAAAATTTATTTCTTTGTTGTAGGGAAAAATTGGCTTTATGCAAAACTGTAACCGTAGAGCTTACCATCAGCCAAATATGCATGTAGTGATAGCAACTATTATGTTCATTACTCTCTTGTGTTACATTGCCAGCATATTCCATGTGCTGACCCGTTTCGGACTGCAACGTTCATGTTGCAGATTTTTCAGACGAGTAAGGAGCCATAGGTCGTTGTCTTTCACTCAGTGATGCCGTTGGAGTTGATGGACTCATTTTATCTTCCAAGCCTTCTGCTGTTATCGTTTTAGATGGCCTTAAGCCATATTTATTGTAATAAGTTCTCTTTTGAGACATTCGATGTAATAAGTGTGTGATTGCTACTTTGCTATAAATCCTCAAGTACTGTGTGTGTCAGTATTACCGATCTAGGGATGACACTGATGCACAGAGATCAGACTGTTTGAGGTCTGGTCGCTACAAGATGGTATCAGAGCACACGCTGACTGTAGGACACGACCACTAAGCTAAAACCCTAGATCACTACTCTCTTCTCATTTCTGACTCCTCTCCCTTTTTCTACTCTTTAGGATGGCGAATGCAAGGCACAAGTTCACTCAGCCGGATGAAGATACACCTTTTGGACGACACTTGAAGGAAGTTACTAGATACCTGAACATCGGAATACCAAGCTTCACCGGGACCTACAACGCCACTTTACCAGAAGAGGAGTGTTGGATGATTCGAGTTCAAGTTCCAGGAAGGACGTTCATGCCAGTCACTGAGCCCATAGAGTTTTCCTTTGATGCACCAACCTGGAGTCTAGGAAAGAGCATGCCAGCCCACATCACCATGGGACGCATTGGAGAAGTTTACCACGAGGATCTCAAGGATACTATCTACCAGATTTGTTGGCGCCGAGATGAGCAATGGGAGATGATCGGCACCAGGAAGGATAGATCTATTGCAGCTTTCATCCAGGAGTTAAACCAGCACATTCGTCGCCAGGAGAACCAGATGTGCGCAGGCATGATAGATCTGAAGAAGGCAATGACCAGGATCACGGAGCTAGAGGGAGAACTCAAGTATACACGCGATGGATACGAGGAGGAAATGACGATACTAGTGGAGAAGAATGACGATCTAACAAGGAAGCTAGGAGTATTCATGGGAGACCCCGCACCAGGAGGAGAAGACGACAATTCCACTTGCTCGGAGAACTACATCATCATCGACGACACCGACTCGGACCCCGATGATAGCGATGATGACTTTGCTGATGAAGCTGGAGCAGATATTATGGAGTCTTCCACCGATCAATTTTTCTAGTCGACCACCATATCAGTAGTAGTACTTCCCCCATGTATATAGCTTAGTCCGAGCACTTTTGTAACGATAGTTAGAACGATTGTATGCCTTGTTTGAATTGATTGAAGTGATATGTTTGTGTTTGTCTCATATGCATATGGGTAGTGTTTTCCCCCTAGACCTCATTCTATTATGTTTCTCATCTTTTCTAAACCCATCAGATGCCTCCGAGACGCGACAATGGATTTGCTTTCCCACCAGAGCTCACTCAGTTGATTCAGCAGCAAAATGCATTGATGCAGATACTAGTCCAGAATCAGAATCAGGGGAGCAACAACAACAACAACCCACCACCACCACCACCTGTTGATCACTTAGCCCATTTTTTAAGGCTGAATCCGCCGGTGTTCTCCAGTTGCAGATGCTTGGCTCCGCAAGATTAGAAGGGAGTTGACCACTGCAGGATGCACAGATGCGGAGAGAGTGCATTTTTCTGCACATCAGCTTGATGGACCCGTAGCATCATGGTGGGAGAATTTCACAGCCACTTACACCATCGACAATGTTACATGGGACCAGTTTCAGCAGGCTTTTCGCACTGCCCATGTATCAGCAGGAGCTATGGCCATGAAGAAGCGCGAGTTTCGCAACTTACGCCAAGGAGGACGCACCGTTGGCTAGTATGTGGATGACTTTAGTAAGCTAGCACGTTATGCCCCAGATGACGTTGCTACAGGTGCAGCTAAACATGAGAAGTTTCTGGAAGGACTGAATGATGAGTTGAGCATGCAGTTGATGGTGGCAACTTTTAATAACTACCAACAGTTGGTAGATACAACTCTCATTATTGAAGGGAAATAGCAGCAGATTGACAACCGCAAGAGGAAGTATGGACAAGGGAAGTATAATTCTGGAGCTCAGCAAAGGCCCCGTTTTACCCCGAACTCGGGAGGGCCCCTTCAACATAACCATGGAGGTCACAACCACAATGGAGGGATTTCGCACAACCATAGTGGCCCCAGGAATGGGAATGGTAATGGAGGAAGCAACGGTCAGAACCATTCCAACCCAGCAACGCCCTGCTAAGAAGGATCTAAGTCACATTACTTGTTTCAAGTGCGGGAAGAATAGACATTATGCCACGGAGTGTTCTGAACCAAAGAATGGCAATGGCAATGGAAGCTCTGGGAAGAAGCCCAACCCTTTTAACAGGGGACAAGTGAACCACGTGAACGTGGAGGAGGTTGAAGCGCAACCGGATGCAGTAATAGGTAAGTTTATGGTTAAGTCATTTACTGCAATCTTTTTTTTTGATACTGGTGCATCGCATTCATACATATCAAGGGGATTTGTGGATAAGTTTAAAC